>NC_041386.1:107486142-107509609 GCF_002162155.2 Triticum dicoccoides
AATGTAACATATGCAATGTGTGTGAAATAGAGTCCTGGATATAACATATATATAGAGGGGGCGATCCACGAGAAGAGAGTGGAGGTATCATCGGCTTGAGGTGTCCGTAGAATCGAAGAGAGGGATGATGTGTGTGTGTGCGCGCGCGATCGATAAAGAGTGCCATCGAATTTGTGGGTGCCCACGTCAAATATATAGAGTGGCTGGCCTACTGGAACGTGAGATGGGACATGTGCAGTTTGTCTCTGTGGCATGGATACCTACCTGCAGCGCTCGACTATCGGTGTGTGGTGGGGGAAGAGGGAGGGCCAATTAACTATAGAGGTACAATGGCTGGTATATGTGTGGAGGAGGAGAGAGGCCTACCTCATGTATTAAGGAGATCAATCTGCCTCATGTATTAAGGGAGATCGATCGGCATCCATGCATATGTGCAAGAGAGGAATAAGGTTGGGAGAGAGACAGAGCTAGAGTGTTGGAGGGGGTGGTAGTGGAGTTGCTTCTAACAAATGGTGGGATAGGCTTGCTAGACAAACGGAGGGCACGCCCGCAATATCAATAAGAGAGGAGATGGCTTCTTGTTGTCTGTGCACGTGCGTGTGAGAGACGGTTCAGGAGGCATGCACGAATGATGATGGGGGACGATGTGGCTGTGGTAAGCAGACGCAACTACATAGGAAGATCAATCGCCCTTTTTTAGAGAAAGGAGAGACATAAATTGTGAGGTACGTCAATCGATGGGGGGTAGTTAAAGTCGATCTAGGTATATGTTGGGAGATCGATCGGTATACATGCATGTGTGTATTAGAAGCAAATGAGGCACAAGGAGAAGGATAGAGAGAGAGAGGGATGCGTGTAGGAGGTGGTAAGAGAGGCATACTATATCGAGGGGGAGGAGTGTGCGATTACGAGAATGATGAAAAGAGTGGTGGGAGTGAGGCATGGACGGTGACAAGAGAAGAGGGGAAGCATGTGTTTGTGCTAGGCACACCTGGCTAGAGAGGCATATCGATCGATGTGTGCCGTAAAGAAGGAGCTGGGGGGCCTACACACACCATGGGTGAATGACCTAAAGTGAAAATATGAATTCGCGCGATGGAGCTAGAGAATGCTGAGGGAGGGTGAGAGGGATGCGGGCGTGTCCATGCACAAGAGAAAGTTAGCGCTAGCTACAAAGATAAGAGGGTTGTGTGGGTGTAAAAGACGAATAGAGATCATATATACTTCATTATAAAAAGCGAATTCAAATGTTTGAAGAATTTATCATAGTGTTTCAAACCGACGCATGTGTGAATATATATAACAGTGATACACATGGTGTGGTTATGAACATGTTATACTATATTTAATATATTTTATCTCTACTCTTATAAAAAAACGGAGTTGTTGATGATGGTGTGCTTGCCATCCTGCATTATAGGCCATCCGATTTATATCTGGCGGATAGCAAGGAAACTATGATGGTTGAAGTTGGCAACAATCATGATTGTAGATTCTTATTGAAATAGAGAAATGAATTCAAATTTAGTTCGAATTGCAATGGTAGTATAGACATTTGGAATGCACTAAAATGTTGGTATGAGTAGGTTACATGCATTATACAGCAAGCAAAAAAATTTAATCGGACATAACATGGATTCATACTCGCTCCTTCCATCTATATAGGGTGTAATGAGATTTTTAAGACCGCCTTTGACTATTGACAAGATTAATAGTACATGACATGCACAATGTGAAAATTATATCATTGAAAGAACCTTTCACAGACGAATTTAACGGTGTGCTTTGTGTAAGTTGCATGTCATATATCATTGCTCTAATATTTGGTCAAAGTTAGCATTGAAAAACGCATTAGGCCCTATATAGATGGAAGGAGAGAGTAGCTTTGAGTAGCATTTGTATAGTAAAACGGGGCAAGACTCTCTCTTTGTGTGGTGTGAATAGTTTATTTTTTCGTTTTCTTTTTGGTTGAGGGAAGTGCGAATTGATTTGGTTTGTACAAGTACAATATTACTACACGTTAGGCTTGTCCCTAAAATTCAACCCGCATCTTGTTATATCCTGAAAATTCAGATACTGTGCTCCCAAAACTGGCGCCTTCACAACCCTCGGCTTGCTATCCCGAAATTACAACACGTGCGAAAACTCCCTCCAGCTGCTAAATCCCAACACGCAAAATCCCCCTTCTAACCCTGAGCCGAAACGGCCGCTAGTTCAAATTGGTGGGGGCTACTTTTGTAACACACACTACATTTTTGACAAGCGCGTCCCTAAGTCATGCTTCACCCCCTCCCATCGCCCCCTTTTCGCCATTCAAAATCACAGGCCGCCATAACCTCTCCGCTCCAGCCACGAAATCCCACCCTCCTCCGTCCACCACATCACCGCTGCCCAGCCGGAGCCTCTTCCCTGACGATGTCGTCCACCGCAACAGCTCGACGTCCCTCGTCCACCTCCCTAGATGAGGATCCGTCGTCCATCTCACCGTGCCGCCGGTTCAGCCGCCCCATCCTCCACCTCCAAGGAGCTGCTCCGATGATCGCCTCGTCTATCGCGGCTGCTCCATCCCCCAGCGCCGCCTTAGTCTGCTCCACCGGAACCGCAACATCCTCACAGACTCCTCGGACGAAGCCGAGGCCTACTCGGCGCCACCAAAGAGGTTGTACACTCATCGCATCGCACCTTCTCCTTAACTCGACCTCACGGCGCCGACGGTGCTCCATCCCGCACCCCCATGGAGCGGCTACCTTGAAGCCGGTGATTCGGGAGACATCTCCACGGAGGCTCTCCCCCAGTGCGAGGCCCCTTCGGCGGCGGCGTCCATACCAGCCGGATCTGCTGCTGCTCCATCTCTCGCTCGCTCGCTCGCTCACGCTGCTGCTGCTGCTCCGGCTCTCGCTTGATTGCTTGCTCGCCCAGCTACTGCTGCTGCTGTCCCCCTCGCTCGTCCTTCTACTCTGCTCCGATTAAGCCACACTTCAGTCGACTGAATCGACTTTTGGGTCAGTCAATTTTCAGGGGTTGGGGGGCTCGTTCCTAAGGAAGAACCACCCGTAGCGGGGACGGGGGCTCGCCGGAGAGGTACCCCGCTATCTATCTTAGGGTTCAGGGTGGGAGCGGGGGGCCTAGAGGGCTGGCCGAGGCGGCGGTGGCGAGTTGTTTCGAGGCGGCGAGGCGGCGCTGGGGCCGGCGGTTCGGCCGGTGGTGGCTGGCGGCTTAGGGGGGTGCAGGTTGAAGATGAACTGCAGGCCCTCCCTAAACTACATGTCAAGTGCCTCTCTGCTACCATTGCGTTCAATTTCGATAGTAGCATTCAGATTCCATAGTAAATTTCAGTTTCGACAGTTAAGTTCAGAGTCAACTATTTTTACCTCATCTGTTGTAGTCAGGTGGTTTTTGGTGATGTTAATTTTACATCCATTTTGCTTCATCTATTGGAGATGCTATTAGAATCCCACTTGAGATTGACGATGTCTGTCTTGTGCTGCTTCAGCCTTGACGTCTTACGGCTCACCGGAGCTTCTCCAACGACAGAACCATCCATCACAACAGAGCAGTGCCCTGGACACCGTCTACAGATTCCTCAGATCTTCCTCCACACCTTCGACAGCCACCTCTGCGTCAACTGCTTCAGCGACCAACCCAATGATGCTGAGGTCGACACGGCTACGGCAAAGAGGTTGTACACTTGTTGCATCACTTATTACTATACATGCACGTCGATCCATTAGGGCTATTTTGGTTCAACGGAAAAACGTCGATCCACTGGTTGTTACCATGACTCTAAATTTCTGCATGCTCTCCTTACATAATCTCACCATATTTTTTTCGTATGCCTGTTAGATATTGTACACAGTCATGCTAAACATGTAGAGAAAAAGAGAATAGTTTTGCGCGGCAATACAATGTAATGCAGACATCGCTCCATGGTGGGTTCAATGGCAAACCCTCCCCACCCTCTCCAGATTGTAATCCAGAGGAAGATATCTGTTCTGAGGCGGATTCAGACGCCGCTGACCACTCCTATTTAACCCCCAAGGTGTTTGCTCTACCTTGGCATGATGATGTTAGTCATATCATGCATATGTTGCCTTGCAGTGCCTACTTTTGACATCATATATGTCATCTGCTTAGTTTAGACATGTTCTGTAATGCCACCTGTTTAGTTTCTATATCATATATGGGAATTATGCAGTCTCATGTCTTTTAGCCAGTCATAATATATGTGAAATGTGCAATGCCATCATGTTTAACCAGGCATCATATATTTGAATGATATCTTGCCCATCCTTTTCTTCATTACATTTCCATTTGTCAACAATGTTTGTACATTAAACTACTCTTCCTGTGAATCAGCCATTTGGGTGGGAGATGGAAAAATCTGGAGTGAAAACAAGGCCTTCAGAGAAGACAATGCTACCTGTCGAAGCAGATCTCTTGTTGGGTCCCGATAGCTCCTCAAAGATGGATTCAGAGACAGATGACCAGTCCTATTCCCCCACTGAGGTGTATGCTCTAACTTGGCACGGTTATACTGCTCATATCATGCATACGGTGTCTTGCATTGCATAGTTTAGACATCATATACACAATATTCAACACCATGTTCTTAGTTCATACATCATATCGAATGCCCTCTGTTTAGCATATAAATCACATATGTGAATTAAATGATGCGATCCTGATTACTTAGATAACATGTAGGTGAATTATGTCATGCGATCCTGTTTAGTTATTCATCATATCTTTGAATTATGTTATGCTATGCTATCCAGTTTAGATAGTATATATGTGAAATTATGTCATGCTATCCGTTTTAGTTAAACAATATACATGTCAACTATTTCATGCCCTCTTTTTTCCACACTATCTATTGCATCTGTCTCTCATACAATGTCTATACATTCAACTATGTTTCCTGTTTATCAGCCATTTGAATTGGAGCGGGTGATGCTAGTATCTAGCAGACTAAAAACACGGTCTTCAAATAAAGTAGTGCTACCTCTTGGTGGAGATAGCACCCCGGTTGTACATGCACAAGAACCAGCCCTACCACACATAACCCAAACTCTCGCAGATTGTACCCCTACTACGATGGACAGAGAACCAGCTTCACCCAATCTAACCCCAACCCCAGCCGATAGTAACCCAGTTCCTATTGACACAGCACCATCTCTACCACAGAGCTCCCAAACAAGAGCAGTTAGTAAGGCAGCTCTAGTTCCCAAAGGGCCAGTACTATCACGGCGAACCCCAACTCCACCAGTTAGTACGCCTATTCCTATGGAGGAAGCACAACCAGCTAGTCGTAGTTTAGCATCTATCACATTTGATGTTGTTAAATCGTATGTGCGCATCTTCCCATCTTGGAAATATTATACTGAAGATGAAGAAAAATGCCAGTTGCAGGTGTTTGTCCAGGAGTTATGTGTAACTAATGTTATTCATGGCAATTACTTTGCTTCGTCCGATACATCCTACCTCCATGATGGTTATAATACAATAAATTTTCCCTTTTCTCTCTATAGAGAAGGACCGATTTGGAAACTCAGGATGAGGTAACATGTGGTAATACCTCTGCTATCTTCAAGAATGCTTGGTGGCCGTATCGGAATTACCTGAAGAAAACGTACTTCACCGGCAAAGAAACTCATCAAATTCTCTTACGTTCTCCTGAGACACATTTACTGGACGATGACTGGGAACGCCTTGTTCTGTACTGGTCCCGAACCAAGAATGTGGTAAGGTCTATGAGCTCATTTTCTATTTTTAAGTATTATATTCTTGCGTCTTACTGTACTCTGTTCATGTAGAACAAGTGCCTAAACCTGAAGAACAACTGTTCTAATTTTAGATTCCATTGCTACCATAGGACATAGATATATGTTTGTTTGATGCTTTTGTTATGTACTAGTACTTGGCAATAGAAGATTTGGTAGTTTAGTCCTGTCCACCTTACTAATGAACTGGTTCACCGAAATGAGTTTCATATACTAGTACATGCTAAACTTGTTATGTGTCTGCTTGATTCTTCTTTTAGAATGCTGACAGAATATTGGGGAAGAGTGCCTTATTAAGCAATGGTAAAGCAAGTAATGCAGATAAGGTTCAGGATAGTGACACATCCTGTCTTGGTTTAGTGTTGGAGTTACTGGCCACTACCGCTTGCACAAGCTATTCAAACTCACTGTCTGAATCAGTTCGGTTTCTTGAGTCTCAACTATAAGCTGAAAGACATTGATCAGCTGTGCTGCGACAAGAAGCGGAAGGACTATGGAAGTCCCTGGAGCATTCAAATGCATACTTTCTGGTGCAACAGCAAGCGTTGGAGGATTTTAGCGCCAAACAGGACAAAGCTAATTAGCTTGCTTAGCTTATTGCCAGCATGGTGGATACCCAGGATAATGTTTCTTGAGCTCTTTTGAAGTTGTTTCAGTTATGCTCTTGTTTTGCTGCCGCGTTTATTTGCACTGGTGGCCAATTTTGACGGCCAGTGTATATGATATGCTGCTTTGTTCCCTATATTTGCACTGGTGGCAAACTTTGATGCCCAGTGGATGTAATATGTGTAATAGTCGTGATAGCCTAGCGTTAGTTGCTTGCTTATTTATTTCCTTGTTGTCTTGTTTATTTGTTTGCTTGTAGTCATTGCAGTTCTTTTTCCGCGGTTAACTAGTGGCTGCAATAACCTATTTTTTAAAACTAGGCTAGAATAACCATGGGCTAATATTTACTGTAGTGACACTGGGCCTCCTATGGGCCATAGAAACAGTGGGCCTTCTACGGGCCGTAGAAATAGTAGGCCTTCTACGGGCCGTAGAAACAATGGGCCTTCTACGGGCTGTATCATCAATGGGCCTTATACGGGCCGTATGATCGATTAGCCAAACATGGGCCAATAACAGGCCGCATTATGGCCGTAAACGGGCTAGAGTTGGAATCGTCCGTTCATGGGCCGACCGTAACGGGCCATCGTTAATAGGCCGTATTTGATGATGCTATGAAAACGGCCCAACGTATTAACGGACCACAAACGGGCCGACTGTAACCACGGGCTGAATTTGGCCCACATGCAGAAAATGACAGTAACGGGTCGTAAGTAAACAAATGCTGGAAATGAGCCCAAGAATAAATGGGCTCTGAGAAGGCCAAAAGATAACATGGGCTGGAAATGGCCCAACGGAATAACAGGCCATTAATGGGTATAAAGTGATACACTGTTCATTACGGGCCAGTTTCACCACGGGCCGTTAATGGGTGTAAAGTGATACTCTATTCGTTACAGGCCAGTTTCACCACGGGCCGTTAATAGGCCAAGAGTTATAAAGGGCCTCATATGGGCCGAAAGACATCATGGGCCATACATGGGCCAGAAGTGAAAACGGGCTGGAATCATATTGGATGGCCCATATGACGCTACTGGGCCTGATTCGGATAGGGCGTAACGGGCCTTGGGTTAGCGGGCTGTAAATGGGCTATATGCGAACAGGTCGTTAACAGGCTTTCCATGGGCCGGCCCGACACCTTTTGACCAAGTCAAACAGGCCGACCTTTTCACAGGAATGGGCTCTGTTGGGCCGTGCCACATGTCGACGTATCATAGGGGCCTTCCGTCCAATGAGTAGTTGACATATGTCCCAACGATGAGCCGACACGTGTTTCCTCCAGCCAATGATGATTTTACACATGGAAAATCCCCATTGGTCGGGGCTGTTATTATCGGATCCAAAACCCGACCCGATAGCTTAACGGTGTTTCGTTACGGTGGATGCCACGTGTCGGTCACCCTTGACGAAAGCACTTCTATGACGCGTGATTTATCATCATGGAAGTGGACACTTCCATGATGATAATTTTGGTAATGTCATGGAACACTTCTACGACAGCACAGGTATGACTATCTTGATTCTATCATAAATTTGTCATGGATGTACATACATGACAAAAAAGCGACCTACTGTGACAAACACGTATCATCACAGAAGTGTTTTTTGTAGTGATCACGTTTGTTCCAAAAATCATGCTCCCGAAGGTTTCATTCCGTTTGGACTCCATTTGATATTCCTTTTCTGCGAAACACTGAAATATGCAAAAAAACCCAGCAATTTGGACTGGGCCTCCGGTTAATAGGTTAGTCCCAAAATAATATAAAAGTGTAAAATAAAGCCCGTTATCATCCAAAACAGATAATATAATAGCAGGGAACAGACAAAAATTATAGATACGTTGGAGACGTATCAGCCCCCAGCCGGAGCTGGGTATGGCTGACACTAACGGAAGCATGAGCAAGGGGTTGAGCATGTCGGCATCCACATACATACACCGCTTCTGGAACCCCCTCACATCTGGCGAGAGCTCAAAGTTGATGCCCGAGCCAGTCATCGCCGCTACGGCCTGGAAGGCCACGCACCCCGAGCGCTGGCGGGCATCGACCGGATGAAGCGAGAAGAAATGGCGAAACAGGGCTATGGAAGGGGCGATGCCCACCATAGCCTCACAAAGAAAGGCGAAGACGGCGAGGAGGATAATGGATTGGGGGTCCATATGTCGCGCCTGGATTTGGTAATGCGAGGGTATAGCATTGAAGAAATCGGAGATGCTCCAAGCAAAACTCGTGATATGTAACGAATAAAAATATAGCTCCAAGTAAAATGTCGATGGTCATTAGAAGAAAGAGGGGATGCCTTTCGAAGCATCCCCAAGCTTAGTTACTTGGTTCTCCTTGAATATTAACTTAGAGTGACATGGGGCACCCCCAATCTTAGGCTCTTTTCACTCCTTATTCCTTCATCCATCATGATCTCACCCAAAACTTGAAAACTTCAATCACACAAAACTCAACAAAACCTTCATGAGATCCGTTAGTATAACAAAGCAAATCATCCCTCTAAGTACTGTTGCAAACCCATTCATATTTTATTTTTGCATTATATCTATTGTATTCTAACTTTACCATGGCTTATACTCTCCAATACAAACCATAAATTAAATAAGCACACAACGCAAAGAAAACAGAATATGTCAAAAATAGAACAATTTGTAGTAATCTGAAAACTTCGTATACTTCTGTAACTCCAAAAATTCTAAACAAACAATTGAAAGAATAGGCAATTTTTATATCAATCTTGTGTAAAAAGTTCAGAATTTTATCGCGCTTCCGTGATTTTTAACAATTCTGCTGCTGGCGCACAAAGTTTCTGTTTTTCAACAAGATCAAATCAACAATCATCCAACATGATCCCAAAGGCTTTACTTGGCACCAACAGTAACTAAAACATAAAAACACAATCATAACAGTAGCATAATTGTGCAAAAACTCAAGAACAGAAAGAAAAAGGCAAAAATACAATTTATTCATTGGGTTGCCTCCCAACAAGCGCTATCGTTTTATGCCCCTAACTAGGCATAATGCATAGATTCAAGTATTATCATCTTTGGTTCTAGCTCCATAGGATGGCCTCGTGGTTGATTCATATGGTGGCTTAATTCTTGTTCTAGGAAGTGTTCCATACCCTTTCTTAGTGGAAATGGGAATTTAATATTCCCTTCTTTCATATCCATCACGGCAGCTATAGTGCATAAAAATGGTCTACCAAGTATAATTGGACAAGACGGATTGCAATCAATATCAAGAACAGTAAAATCTATGGGCAGATAATTCCTATTTGCAAGAATAAGAACATCATTAATTCTTCCCATAGGCTTTTTAATAGTAGAATTTGCCAAGTCCAAATTAAGAGAACATTCTTCAATATCGGTAAGACCAAGCACATCAGAAAGATTTCGTAATAGTGGAAACAGTAGCACCCAAATCACATAAGGCAAAACACTCATAATTTTTAATCTTGACTTTGATAGTAGGTTCCCATTAATCATGTAATTTATTAGGAATTGAAATCTCTAATTCCAACTTTTCTTCTAAAGCTTTCATCATGACATCTATGATATATTTAGTAAAAGCTTTATTTTGTTCATAAGCATGGGGTGAATATGGATTGCAAAAAAGAAATACAATCAATCAAAGAGCAATTATCATAATTAAAGTTTTTGTAATCCAAAAGAGTGTGCATATCACTAGTTAAAGTTTTGACCTCTCCAAACCCACTTTTATCAATATTCTCAACAAGATTTTCACCCTTCGAATTATTGGGACGCCTTCTAACTAAAGTTGACTCTTCTTCAGTCCCTTTATCATCAATTTTAATTTTACTAAACAAAGAATCAATAGAAGAAACACCAATCATTTAAAGATCTTCTTCATTTTTATGAAAGCAATCGCTAGAAAACGCTCCCTCTAGGAATTCTCTTTTAGCTCTAAGCATAGCGGTTCTTTTCTTACTTTCATCCATATAAATATATAAAGCTTTAATTGATCATCAACCTTTGGTATAAAAAATTTCAACTTGAGATTTTCTACATCGTGAGAAATTCTATCAGTGCTTCTAGACATATCATCAATCTTATTCAACTTTTATTCTATCGTAGTATTAAAAGCTTTTTGGCATTGATAAATTCTTTAATATTATTCTCAATATTAGAGGTGTTCCTATTATTATTGTAAGAAAAATTACCATATGAACTACCATAATTATTAGAGGAATTTCCAGGAAAAGGCCTAGGATTAAAATTACCTCTATAAGCATTGTTATTAAAATTGTTTCGCACGCCAAAATTCACATATACATGGTCACTATTTTGCTCAATCAAAGTAGACGAATGCACATCATTAAGATCAATAGGAGCACTTTTATTAGCGACCAATTTCATAAAAGCATCAACTTTCTCACTCAACGTACTAATTTATTTAATAGAATTAAGTTTCTTATCAATAGGTGCTCTTTCGGTATGTCATTGTGAATAATTTGTCATAATATTATCTAGCAATTTAGTAACTTCACCCAAAGTAATTTCCATAAAAGTACCACCCGCGGCGGAATCCAAAAGATTTCTAGAGACAAAATTCAATCCCGCATAAAAAAATTGTATGATCATCCAAAGACTTAAACCATGAGTAGGGCAACTTCTTAGCATCAATTTCATTCTTTCCCAAGATTGTGCAATATGTTCATGCTCAAGTTGCTTAAAATTCATAATGTGTGTCCTAAGGGAAATAATTTTTGCGCGCGGAAAATACTTAGTAATAAAAGCATCTTTGCACTTATGCCAAGAATCGATACTATTACGAGGCAAAGGAGAAAACCAAATTTTTGCACGATCTCACAAAGAAAATGGAAATAATTTCAACTTCAAAATATCATTGTCCACATCCTTTTTATTTTGCATATCGCATAATTGTACATGTGTTTAGATGGGATGCGTCATCCTCATTAGGAGTACCGGAAAACAGATCATCCATAACCAGATTCAACAAAGCGGCATTAACAAGACTCCGCACTAGTGGCGGGAGGAGCAATAGGAGTGATAATAAAATCATTATTATTGGTATTGGAAAAATCACACAACTTGGTGTTTTCTTGATTCATCGTCACTACGTAAGCAAGATTGCACACAAAAAATAGATCTGACGAGAAAACGACGAACAATTTTTTTCGTGAAGTGGGGGAGATGAAAATGAGAGAAAAATGGCAAATAATATAAATTGCAAGGAGATGATATTTGTGATTAGGAACCTGATAGATGTTGATGATGTCTCCCCGGCAATGGCGCCAGAAATTGGCGAGTTGTCGATGTTGGGGAACATCGTAATTTCAAAATTTTCCTACGCACACGCAAGATCATGGTGATGCATAGCAACGATAGGGGAGAGTGTCATCCACGTACCCTCGTAGACCGTTAAGCGGAAGTGTTATAACAACGCGGTTGATGTAGTTGTACGTCTTCACGATCGACCAATCTTCAGTACCGAACGTATGGCACCTCCGCGTTCAGCACACGTTCAGCTCAGTGACGTCCCATGAACTCACGATCCAGTAGAGCTCGGGGAAGAGTTTCATCAGCACGACGGCATGGTGACGATGTTGATGAAGCTACCGACGCAGGGCTTCGCCTAAGCACCGCTACGATATAACCGAGGTGGATTATGGTGGAGGGGGGCACCGCACACGGCTAAGAGATCAACAGATCAATTGTTGTGTCTTTGGGGTGCCCTCCACCCCCGTATATAAAGGGGGGAGGAGGAGAGGGACGGTCAAGGGAGAGGCGCGCCCAAGGGGGGGCAATCCTACTCCAAGTAGGTTTGCCCCCTCCCTTTCCTATTCCAAGAAGGAGAAGGGGGGAGGAGGAGGTGGAGAGAAGGAAGGAGAGGGGGGCCGCCGTCCTTCCCTTTATCCAATTCAGATTGGGGCAAGGGGGTTGTGCGCCACCTCCTGGCTGCCCTCTCTCTTCTCCACTAAGGCCCATAAGGCCCAATAGCTTCCCGGGGAGTTCCGGTAACCCCCGGTACTCCGGCATATGTCTGAAACCTCCCGGAACCATTCCGGTGTCCGAACATAGTCATCCAATATATCGATCTTTACGTCTCGACCATTTCGAGACTCCACGTCATGTCCGTGATCATATACGGGACTCCGAACTACCTTCGGTACATCAAAACACAAAAACTCATAATACCGATCATCACAGAACTATAAGCATGCGGACCCTATGGGTTCGAGAACTATGTAGACAGTGCGGACACGGTCTTCAAATAAAACAGTGCTACCTCTTGGTGGAGATAGCACCCCGGTTGTACATGCACAAGAACCAGCCCTACCACACATAACCCAAACTCTCGCAGATTGTACCCCTACTGCGATGGACAGAGAACCAGCTTCACCCAATCTAACCCCAGCCGATAGTAACCCAGTTCCTGTTGACACAGCACCATCTCCACCACAGAGCTCCCAAACAATAGTAGTTAGTAAGTCAGCTCCAGTGCCCAAAGGGCCAGTACTATCACGTTGAACCCCAACTCCACCAGTTAGTATGCCTATTCCTGTGGAGGAAGCACAACCAGCTAGTCGTAGTTTAGCATCTATCGCATTTGATGTTGTTAAACCCTATGTGCGTATCTTCCCATCTTAGAAATATTATACTGAAGATGAAGGAAAATGCCAGTTGTAGGTGTTTGTCCAGGAGTTATGTGTAAGTAATGTTATTCATGGCAATTACTTTGCTTCGTCCGATACATCCTACCTCCATGATGGTTATAATACCACAAATTTTCCCATTTTTCTCTATAGAGAAGGACCGATTTGGAAACTTGGGATGAGGTAACCTGTGCTAATACCTCTGTTATCTTCAAGAATGCTTGGTGGCAGTATCGGAATTACCTGAAGAAAACGTACTTCACCGGCAAAGAAACTCATCAAATTCCCTTACGTTCTCCTGAGACACATTTACTGGACGATGACTGGGAAAGCCTTGTTCTGTACTGGTCCCGAACCAAGAATGTGGTAAGGTCTATGAGCTCATTTTCTATTTTTAAGTATTATATTCTTGCATCTTACTGTACTCTTTTCATGTAGAACAAGTGCCTAAACCTGAAGAACAATTGTTCTAATTTAAGATTCCATTGCTATCATAGTTCAAAAAAGCGCTAGGCATTAATTGTGCGTTTTGCCACCGCCTTGTGCTTTACTGACCAAAGCGATGCTTATGCGCAGTTATGCACAGATTATGCGTAGTTATGCGCAATGTGGTTTGCCAACGCCTAGAGCCTAGGCACGCTTAAGCGCTCGCTTAGGCGCACCTTTTTTAACTATGATTGATTTGCTCTTGTATCACTATATTTACTCATACAAACTTGTTTTTCAATTGAAGGATCCAATCGAAACTCCAATGGCATAGCAGGTATGTTCACGCATGTTTCTTTAACAGGTTTGCTCTTATCAATAGCTTTGTTGATTTCGATTTCAATTGTGTATATAGTTGACTTTCATATCATGCATGTTACTAGCATCACAACAGAGCCAATAGTGTTGTTGTACATGTAGACCCGTGGTACCCATCTGAAATCTTGTTGTGACGTGTAGTTTCCCACGCTTTGTATTCTTTCACTGCTGCTTTGTCTTGAACTGATATGATTTGAACCATGTCTCTATTTTGATTTGGCAAGACAATGCAGTGACCATAGGACATAGGTATATGTTTGTGTGATGCTTTTATTATGTACTAGTACTTGGCAATAGAAGACTTGGTAGTTTAATCCTGTCCACCTTACTAATGAACTGGTTCATCGAAATGAGTTTCATATACTAGTACATGCTAAACTTGTTATGTGTCTGCTTGTTTCTTCTTTTAGAATGCTGACAGAATATTGGGGAAGAGTGCCTTATTAAGCAATGGTAAAGGAAGTAATGCAGATAAGGTTCAGGATAGTGACACATCCTTGTTGGTCTCCAACAAAGCTGATAAAACAGCTAAGGAAGACTATCTTGAAGACAGCGAGACAACCCCAAAGTCCTATCTTGGTTTAGTGTTCGAGTTACTGGCCACTACCGCTTGCACAAGCTATTCAAACTCACTGTCTGAATCAGTTCGGTTTCTTGAGTCTCAACTACAAGCTGAAAGACATCGATCAGCTGTGCTGCGGCAAGAAGCGGAAGGACTGCGGAAGTCCCTGGAGCATTCAGATGCATACTTTCTGGAGCAACAGCAAGCGTTGGAGGATTTTAGCGCCAAACAGGACAAAGCTAATCAGCTTGCTAAGCTTATTGCCAGCATGGTGGATACCCAGGATAACGTTTCTTGAGCTCTTCTGAAGTTGTTTCAGTTATGCTCTTGTTTTGCTGCCGCGTTTATTTGCACTAGTGGCCAATTTTGACGGCCAGTGTATGTAATGTGCTGCTTTGTTCCCTATATTTGCACTGGTGGCAAACTTTGATGCCCAGTGGATGTAATATGTGTAATAGCAGTAATAGGCTAGCATTAATTGCTTGCTTATTTATTTCCTTATTTGTCTTGTTTAGTTGTTTGCTTGTAGTCACTCAGTTCTTTTTCCGTTTTTTTCTAGTGGCCACAATAGCCTATTTTTGGTAACTAGGCCAAAATAGTCATGGCAACACACGGACTGTTGTAACCATGGGCCTCCTGCAGGCCGTATGATCCATGGGCCTTCGTCCAGCTGTAGGATCCATCGGCCTTCTATACGGGCCTTAGGGTCCATGGGCCTTCTACGGGCCATAGGGTCCATGGGCCTTCTACGGGCCGTACGATCCATGGGCCTTCTATGGGCCGTACTATCCATGGGCCTCATACGGGTCGTAGGATCCATGGGCCTTCTACGGGGCGTATCATCATTTCGCCAATCATGGGTCGTACTATTTGTGGACCATAATGGGCCGTTAATAGGTCGTATTTGATAAATCTATGAAAACAGCCCAACGAGTTTTTTTTGACATGAAAACAGCCCAACGTATTAACGGTCCGCAAACGGGCCGACTGTAACGATGGGCTGAATTTGGCCCACAAGCAGAAAATGACAGCAACAGGCTGTATGTAACCGAATGCTGCAAATGAGCCCAAGAATCAATGGGCCCTGAGAAGGCCGAAAGATAACTTGGGATGGAAACGGCCCAATGGAATAACGGGTCGTTAATGGGTATAAAGTGATACACTGTTCATTACGGACCGGTTTCACCACGGGCCATTAATGGGCCAAGAGTTACAAAGGTCCTCATATGGGCCGAAAGAAGTCATGGACCATGCTACGTCTTGAGCTTGCGTTGGATTTCCCCGAAGAGGAAAGGATGATGCAGCAGAGTAGCATAAGTATTTCCCTCAGTTTTTGAGAACCAAGGCATCAATCCAGTAGGAGGCCACGCTCAAGTCCCTCGTGCCTGCACAAAATGATAGCTACTCGCAACCAACACGATTAGGGGTTGTCAATCCCTTCACGATCACTTACGAGAGTGAGATCTGATAGATATAATATTTTTGGTATTTTTGGTATAAAGATGCAAAGTGAAAAGCAAAGGCAAAGTAAAAAAGCAAAGCAAGATTAAAGTAATGGAGATTGATATGATGAGAATAGACCCGGGGGCCATAGGTTTCACTAGTGGCTTCTCTCAAGAGCATAAGTATTCTACGGTGGGTGAACAAATTACTGTTGAGCAATTGACAGAATTGAGCATAGTTATGAGAATATCTAGGCATGATCATGTATATAGGCATCACGTCCATGACAAGTAGACCGAAACGATTCTGCATCTACTACTATTACTCCACTCATCGATCGCTATCCAGCATGCATCTAGAGTATTAAGTTAAAAACAGAGTAACGCCTTAAGCAAGATGACATGATGTAGAGAGACAAATTCATGCAATATGAAATAAACCCCATCTTGTTATCCTCGATGGAAACTATGCAATACGTGCCTTGCTGCCCTTCTGTCACTGGGAAAGGACACCGCAAGATCGAACCCAAAGCTAAGCACTTCTCCCATGGCAAGAACTACCAATCTAGTTGGCCAAACCAAACAGATAATTCGAAGAGACTTGCAAAGATAACCAATCATACATAAAAGAATTCAGAGAAGATTCAAATATTATTCATAGGTAGACTTGATCATAAACCCACAATTCATCGGTCTCAACAAACACACAGCAAAAAGAAGATTACATTGAATAGATCTCCACAAGAGAGGCGGAGAACTTTGTATTGAGATTCAAAGAGAGAGAAGAAGCCATCTAGCTACTAACTATGGACCCGAAGGTCTGAGGTAAACTACTCACACTTCATCGGATAGGCTATGGTGATGTAGAAGCCCTCCGTGATGACGGCCCTCTTCTGGCGGAGCTCCGAAACATGCCCCAAGATGGGATCTCGTGGATACAGAAAGTTGCGGTGGTGGAATTAGGGTTTTGGCTCCGTATCTCTTCGTTTGGGGGTAGGTAGGTATATATAGGAGGAAGGAGTACGCCGGTGGAGCTCCGAGGGGCCCACGAGGCAGGGGGGCACGCCCTAGGGGGGGCGCCCCCCACCCTCGTGACCGCCTCTTTTGTTCCTTGGAGCAGGGTCCAAGTCTCCTGGATCACGTTCGGTGAGAAAATCACGTTCCCGAAGGTTTTATTCCATTTGGACTCCGTTTGATATTCCGTTTCTTCGAAACACTAAAATAGGCAAAAAAACAGCAATTCTGGGCTGGGCCTCCGGTTAATAGGTTAGTCCCAAAAGTAATATAAAAGTGGAAAATAAATCCCAATATAGTCCAAAACAGTTGATAATATAGCATGGAGCAATAAAAAATTATAGATACATTGGAGACGTATCAGGCCACACATGGGCTGGAAGTTAAAACGGGCTGAATCATATTGGACGGCCCAGATGACGGTACTAGGCCTAATTCGGATAGGGCGTAACAGGCCCTGGGTTAGCGGGCTGTAAATGGGCTATATGCGAACATGCCGTTAACAGGCTTTCTGTCGGCCGGCCCACCAGCTTTTGACCAAGTCAAGCGGGCCGGCCTTTTCACAGGAAGGGGCCTCTGTTGGGCCGTGCCACGTGTCGCCGTATCATAGGCGCCTTCGGTCCAATGAGCGGATGGCATTTGTCCCAACGGTGAGCCGACACATGTTTCCTCCAGCCAATGATGATTTTACACGTGGAAAATCCCCATTGGTCAGGGCTGTTAACGGGTTATCGGATCCAAAACCCGACCCGATAGCTTAACGACATTCCGTTACGGTGGATGCCACGTGTCGGTCACCCTTGACGAAAGCACTTCTGTGACGCGCGATTTATCGTCATGGAAGTGGACACTTCCGTGATGATAATTTTGGTAATGTCATGGAACACTTCTACGACAACACGGGTATGACTATCTTGATTCTGTCGTAAAATCGTCATGGTTGTGCATGCATGACAAAAAACGCGACCTACTGTGACAAACACGTATCATCACGGAAGTGTATTTTTTTGTAGTGATTAGCTTAGCATCTGATCGTTCAGTTTATTGCTACTCCTTTCTTAATGTCAAATACATGTTCCTTCGACCATGAGATCATGCAACTCCCGGATACCGGAGGAATACCTTGTGTGCTATCAAACATCACAACGTAACTGGGTGATCATAAAGATGCTCTACAGGTATCTCCGAAGGTGTCTGTTGAGTTGGCGTGAATCGAGATTGGGATTTGTCACTCCGTGTATTGGATAGGTATCTCTGAGCCCTCTCGGTAATACACATCACAAGTAGCTTGAAAGAAAAGTGACTAAGGAGTTATTTGCAAGATGATGTATTACGGAACGAGTACAGAGACTTGCTGGTAACGAGATTGAACTAGGTATAGAGATACCGACGATCGAATCTCGGGCAAGTAGATAAAGGGAATTACGAATGTTGTCATAAAGGTTCAACCGATAAAAGATCTTCATGGAATATGTAGGAATTAATATGGGCATCCAGATCCCGCTATTGGTTATTGACCGGAGAGGTGTCTCGGTCATGACTACATAATTCCTGAACCTGCAGGGTCGCACCCTTAACGTTCGTTGACGCAAGATTAGTATTTGGATATTTGATGAGTGGTAACCAAATGTTTTTCAGAGTCCCGGAAGAGATCCCGGACATCACGAGGAGTCTCGGAATGATCGAGAGGTAAAGATTGATATATGGGAAGTCATATTTTTGGTTCCAGAAAAAGGTGCAGTTTTTTCAGTATTGTACCGTGAAGCTTCTAGAAGGTTCCGGAGGATTCCGGAGTCGTCCGAAAGTCAGAAGTGGTTCCAGCACTACCCAAGGGCTAGCATGGGCTGCTGGGAGGCTCCCTGGCCTTATTGGGCTAGGCGCACCAAGTACTCAAAAGCCCATGTGGCTAGGGAAGGCAAAAAAGGAAGGAGTCCTAATAGGAATAGGATTGGACTTGGATTCCAACTCCTCTCCCCCTTAGTTGCGCCCTAGGGCTTGGATGGGTCGTTTCCCACGCCCCTCCACCTATATATAGAGGGTAGGGGCGCCCCAAGAGGACACACCAAGCCCTTGGCGCCCCTCTCTCTCCCGTTACTCCATAGTTCCACCGCCTCGTCCCGGCGACGCTTAGCGAGGCGTTGTCGGTACTCCACCACCACCATCACCACCATGCCATCGTGTTGGTTATGATCCCATCTACTTCTCCTCTCCCGCTTGCTGGATCAAGAAGGAGGAGACATCATCGAGCCGCACGTGTGCTAAGCTCGGAGGTGCCGTCCATTTGGCACAAGATCGGTTGGCTCGTGATAGGATCGCGAAGAGTACGACTACATCAACCCGTGGTAAACGCTTCCGCTTAACGGTCTACGAGTGTATGCAGACACACTTTCCCCTCTCGTAGCTATGCATCTCCATGGATATATCTCATGTGTGCGTAGAAATTTTTATTTTCCATGCAATGTTTCCCAACAGTGGTATCAGAGCCAGGTCTATGCGTAGATGATATGCACGAGTAGAACACAAAGAGTTGAGGGCAGTAATAGTAATACTGCTTACCACCAACATCTTATTTTGATTCGGCAGTATTGTGGGACGAAGCGGCCCGGACCAACCTTACATGTCCACGCACATGAGACTGGTTTCAGCGACTGGCATGCAACTACTTTTGCATAAAGGTGGCTGGCGGGTGTCTGTTTCTCCTACTTTAGTTGAATCAAATTTTACTACGGTTGGTCCTTGAACAAGGTTAAAACAACAAACTTGACGAATCATCGTTATGGTTTTTGCCGTAGGTAAAAATGGTTCTTGCTAGAAACCTGTAGCAGCCATGTAAGACTTGCAACAACAAAGTAGAGGACGTCTAACTTGTTTTTGCAGGGTATGATTGAAGGAAATATGCCCTAGAGGAAATAATAAAGTTATTTATTTCATTATATCATGATAAATGTTTATTATTCATGCTAGAATTGTATTAACCGGAAACTTAGTACATGTGCGAATACATAGACATACTAAGTGTCACTAGTATGCATCAACTTGAATAGCTCGTTGAATCAAACATGGTTAAGTTTCCTAGCCATAGACATGAGTTCTCATTTGATTAACGGGATCACATCATTAGACAATGATGTGATTGACTTGACCCATCCGTTATCTTAGCACGATGATCGTTTAGTTTGTTGCTATTGCTTTCTCCATAACTTATACATGTTCCTATGACTGTGAGATCATGCAACTCCCGAATACCGGAGTGTAACGCCCTCGATGCGGCTATATCTCCTACGTGTCGAAGCACGACTTAGAGGGATAACCGCATTGAAAGCAATGTCGCAAGTAAGGCAATCTTCACAACATCCCATGTAATATAGATAATAAAAGGGGAAGGTACATAGTTGGCTTACACTCGCCACATCAAACAAAGTACATAAATAGCATTACATATCCAATCACTCATGGCCCGACTACGGTGCCAAAATAAAAGATCAACCCAACATGCGACATGGGCCTGATCGCCCCAACTGGGCACCACTACTGATCATCAGGGAAAGACACATAGTAACAGCGTGAGTCCTCGTCGAACTCCCACTTGAGCTCAAGCGCGTCATCTGGAACGGAGTCATCAGGCCCTGCATCTGGTTTGGAAGTAATCTGTGAGCCACGAGGACTCAGCAATCTCGCACCCTCGATATCAAGACTATTTAATCTTATAGGTAAGGCAAGGTAATATGTGGAGTTGCAGCAAGCGACTAGCATATATGGTGGCTAACCTGTTCGCAAAAGAGAGCGAGAAGAGAAGGCAAAGCGCGAACGAAGAACTAGAGAACATCCTGCGTCAAGCATTACTCCAACACCGTGTTCACTTCCCGGACTCCGCCGAGAAGAGACCATCACGGTAACTCACACAGTTGATTCATTTTAATTAAGTTAAGGTTCAAGTTATCTACAACCGGGCATTAACAAATTCCCATCTGCCCATAACCGTGGGCACGGCTTTCGAAAGTTCAAATCCCTGCAGGGGAGTCCCAACTTAGCCCATGACAAGCTCTCACGGTCAACGAATGATATACCTTCTCTCGAGACATTCCGATCAGACTCGGTATCCCGGTTCTACAAGACACTTCGACAAGTTAAAACAAATCCAGCAACACCGCCCGAATGTGCCGACAAATCCCGATAGGAGCTGCACATATCTCGTTCTCAGGGCACACTCAGATGAACACTACGTACAACTAAAACCAAACCTCGAGTTACCCCGAGGTGGCGCTGCAAGTGGCTCTGTTTGGACCAACACTCAGAGGAGCACTGGCCCGGGGGGGTTTAAATAAGATGACCCTCGGGCTCCGGAAACCCAAGGGAAAAGAGACTAGGTGGCAAAAGGTAAGAACAAGGTTGGGCATTGCTGGAAAAGCTGTATTCAAGGCGAACTGTCAAGGGGTTCCCATTATCACCCAACCGTGTAAGGAACGCAAAATCCGGGAACATAACACCGATATGACGGAAACTAGGGCGGCAAGAGTGGAACAAAACACTAGGCGAGAGGCCGAGCCTTCCACCCTTTACCAAGTATATAGATGCATTAAGATAACAAGATAATATAGTGATATCCCAACAAGTAAATAATGTTCCAGCAAGGAACGGTCTCCAATCTTCACCTGCAACTAGCAATGCTATAAGAGGGGCTGAGCAAAGCGGTAACATAGCCAATCAACGATTTGCTAGGACATGGTGGGTTAGAGGTTTGACATGGCAATTTGGGAGGCATGATAAACAAGTGGTAGGCATCATAGCATAGGCATAGCACAAGAGCGAGCATCTAGCAAAGCAAAGATAGAAGTGATTTCGAGGGTATGATCATCTTGTCTGCAAAGTTGTCAGAGTTGACTGGATCCTCGAAAGCAAACTCAACGGGCTCCTCATTAGCGGACTCGTCTCCCGGCTCTACCCAAACAAGACAAACAAGCAAAAAGGACACAATCAACGACGTGCAAAGCTCAAACAACATGATGCAAACATGGTATGCTATGCGGGATGCGATATGTGATGCATATGCAAGATTTGACAAGGAATGAAAGAACCTGGCCTCAACATGGAAATCCAAGTGTGCCACTGGAAAGGTGAGGTGATTTCGGTTGAAATCGATATAAAGATCGCCGGAATCGGATGCACGGTTTGGAAATGGCAAGCAATTCAAATATGGCACCGGTGTGCGATAAACAGCAAGTAGCCATCTAAGTGCAACAAGACAAACATGCTACAGCACTCAAACATGGCAACAAAATACATGGCAGGGATCCATTCATAATGCTTAAAAAAAGATGAACACTGAGCTACGGCCAAATCATCCATTAACAGGTTCAAACAAGCATGGCAAAAGTGCAATTGGTAAACAAGTTTCAGACTTGGTGAAATTAACACTTGTCTGGAATTTCAGATCAGGTAGCACACTTTGGAGCATAAAAACTATATGCTACAGGAACTTAACATGGTAAAGCAAAGCATGGCAGGGAGCTACTCAAAAAGCTTAACAAAAGTCCCTTAGTGACCTTGAGCCAAAAGGTATCAGAAAATACAATTGCAAGCATGTGAACATGGCAAAAACATAATCAGATCACAGACTTTGTGAAAAACTGGAACATGCAAATCAGATATCAAGTAGACATGTTTACGAGCTTGATGCACTCACTATAGAGCAAGGCATGACAATCTAAGCATACACCCATCAAGAATACACATTATGCAAGCTAGACATGGCAAGAACAATAACATAGAATGCACGGATCAACTACAACATCCTCGGCAAAATCGCTAACAAGTAGACAATCTGCCCAGATTCACGAAATAGCAAAAGTAGAGCTCGATTGACTCAAGCTAGGGTGCTCCATAATTGCAAACAAAGACATGGATGGATAGAGCACTACAAGATTAACAAAACATCCTTACTGATCATCCTCAAAAGAGGCACGGATCACTAGGAAACAATATGAACATATGGGATATTGATCAAAACAGTCCAAGGACTTAGTGGAAT
Source organism: Triticum dicoccoides (assembly GCF_002162155.2). NCBI lineage: Eukaryota > Viridiplantae > Streptophyta > Magnoliopsida > Poales > Poaceae > Triticum > Triticum dicoccoides. The sequence continues at coordinate 107,509,021 of NC_041386.1, forward strand.
TGCTAAGTCCCTGAAATCAGCATTAACGAATGCACCACTTTGCAAGCTTGTGCTAGTCACCACACACATCACAAAAATACATGGATGGCACCTCTGGAAATATGACAAAGCATATAACAAAACATATGTAGAGCTCATGGGCATATCATGCACACATTAATCATGGCAAAAATGACAAATAGCTATTTGGAGCAGCAGATCTGACAATTATCTCAAATAGCACTCTTCCAACAGCATTTCGGGCATCAAGATGAACTCAAATGAAAATGATGCAATGATATGAAATGATTTGCTCTCTGAGACGAACATTTTGATATGCTATATGCCCAAAACGGATCTACGGATGCAAAGTTACGGCATGATGAACATGGCAAAATAATTAGGGTTCCGGGAGAAAGTCAACTGTCGTCCCGATCCAGATCTGGCACGGATTTCGAGGAACCCTGGGGTACTGTAGCTGGAGGTCGCCGTAGATGGCCGGAGTCGTCGGGGCGGCCGGATCCGTGGGAGTGGGAGGCGAAGGGGAGGCCGGTCGGCACCGGGGCACTCGCCGGCATCGAGGAACCGCGGCGGGGTGGCGGCGGACGCC
>NC_041386.1:107510247-107519771 GCF_002162155.2 Triticum dicoccoides
GACAGCGATGTGGGCGCGGGGACACGTGGCGTGCAGCGATTCGCTGCGGGCGGCGGCGGACGCTGTCCGGCGGCCGGCGGACGTGTCCGGCCGCGCGGAGAGGGGTGGATCTAGGGTTTCAATAAGAGGAGAACGAAAATTTCGGAGGGGGTCTTTAAATAGGCATAGGAGGAGCTAGGAGAGTCCAAATGAGGTGCGGTTTTCGGCCACGCGATCGTGATCGAACGCTCTAGATGATGGAGAGGGTTTTGGTGGGTTTTGGTCCAAATTGGAAGGGTGTTTGGCTGCAACACACACGAGGCCTTTTCGGTCCCTCGGTTAACCGTTGGAGCATCAAACGAAGTCCAAATGGTATGAAACTTGACAGGCGGTCTACCGGTAGTAAACCAAGGCCGCTTGGCAAGTCTTGGTCCAATCCGGAAATGTTTAATCTGCACACACGAAAGGAAGGTAGAAATGACCACCGGAGGAGAACGAAATGCCGGAATGCAAAACGGACAACGAGGAAAATGCTCGGATGCATGAGACGAACACGTATGCAAATGCAATGCACATGATGAAATGATATGAGATGCATGACAACAACAGCAACACACGGAGACAAAAACCCAAACCCGAGGAAATAAAATAACTTAACGCCGAAAACATCAAGAGTTGGATTACATATTAGGTAAATCATATCCGGGGTGTTACAACACTCCATCACTACGAAAGGATCTCGTCCCGAGATCTAGGACTGAAAGAACGCCGGGTACTCAGAATGGAGGTGATCCTCGCGTTCCTAGGTGGCTTCACGGTCGGAATGGTGTGACCACTTGACTTTGAGGAATTTGATTGACTTATTGCGAGTCTTGCGTTCAGTCTCTTCAAGAATAGCAACGGGGTGCTCACGATAAGAGAGATCTTCTTGGAGATCAATGTCTTTGAGGTTGACAGTGCGTTCAGGCGTCACGAAGCACTTGCGGAGCTGAGAGACATGGAACACGTCATGCACATTTGCAAAGTTTGAAGGAAGCTCGAGTTGATAGGCGAGATTGCCTCTCTTGCTGACGATCTTGAAAGGTCCCACGTATCTAGGGGCAAGCTTCCCTTTGATACCGAAGCGACGAGTCCCTTTCATTGGAGAGACGCGGAGGTAAACATGATCTCCGATCTCGAAAGCCAAATCACGGTGCTTACTATCATAGTAGCTCTTCTGGCGCGATTGCACTGCTTTGAGGTTATCTCGAATGACTTTACACATCTCCTCTGCCTCTGTGATTAAGTCATTACCCAGAAGTTGACGTTCACCGGTTTCAGACCAGTTGAGAGGGGTACGACACTTCCTGCCATACAGAATTTCGAATGGGGCCTTGCCCGAATTTGCTTGAAAACTGTTGTTGTAGGAGAATTCAGCATATGGAAGACAATCCTCCCACTTCATGCCGAAGGAGATCACACAAGCCCTGAGCATATCTTCAAGAATCTGATTGACACGCTTGACTTGACCGCTAGTTTGAGGATGGAAAGTTGTGCTGAAGAGGATGTTGGTGCCCATGGCCTTCTGAAAAGAATCCCAAAACTTGGAGGTAAATATGCTGCCACGGTCTGAAGAGATCACCTGAGGAATACCGTGCAGAGAGACAATCCGAGAGGTGTAGAGCTCCGCCAATTGAGCTGCAGTGATTGACTCTTTGATAGGCAGAAAGTGAGCCACTTTAGTGAGTTTGTCGATGACAACGAATATAGCATCATTGCCACGCTTGGACTTTGGAAACCCAGTCACGAAGTCCATCTCAATGTGGTCAAACTTCCATTCTGGAATGGCAAGAGGTTGGAGGAGACCAGCTGGCCTTTGGTGTTCTGCCTTCACTCTTCTGTAGACATCACACTCATTCACGAACTGAGCAATCTCGCGCTTCATTCGAGTCCACCAATAAGCCTGCTTGAGATCCTGATACATCTTCGTGCTCCCATGGTGGATGGAGAGGAGTGAATTTTGAGCCTCGTTCACGATCACTTTACGAAGGTCACCTTTGGGCACAACAATACGATCCTCGAAGAAGAGAGTATCCTTGTCATCAAGGCGGTAGCACTTGTACTTGGGTTGCTCTTGGCAATCCCAATCTTCACCTTCTTCACCATAGCATCAAGAAGTTGAGCCTCGCAAATCTGGTCTTCCAAGGTAGGAGAGACTTGAAGGTTGGCGAGGAAACCTTGAGGAACAACTTGCAGATTGAGTTTGCGGAAAGCTTCACAAAGCTCGGGTTGATAAGTCTTGAGAATCAGACTGTTGCAATAAGCCTTCCTGCTCAATGCGTCAGCAATCACATTGGCCTTGCCTGGAGTATACTCGATACTCGGATTATACTCTTGAATCATTTCGACCCATCGAGTCTGCCTGAGGTTGAGATTAGGCTGAGTGAATATGTACTTGAGACTCTTGTGGTCAGTGAAGATGTCCACTTTTCTTCCCAATAAGAGATGTCTCCAAGTAAAAAGAGCATGCACAACTGCCGCCAACTCGAGGTCATGAGTGGGGTAGTTCTTCTCGTTGGGCTTCAACTGGCGAGAGGTATAAGCCACAACTTTCTTTTCTTGCATCAACACTGCGCCAAGACCTTGGAGAGAGGCATCACAGAAGACCTCGAACGGTTTGGATTCATCAGGAGGAGTCAGAACTGGAGCAGCGACCAATTTCTCTTTCAAAGTGTTGAAAGCAATGACACACTCCGGAGACCAAACGTACTTGACGTGCTTCTGGAGAAGATTTGAGAGAGGCTTGGCGATCTTTGAAAAATTCTCAATGAACCTTCGACAATAGCTTGCGAGACCGAGGAAGCTATGGAGTCGCTTCACGTTCAAAGGTGGTTCCCAATTCACAATTGCAGACACCTTCTCAGGATTCACCGCAATGCCCTTGGCAGAGATGATATGCCCAAGATAAAGAACCTCATCGAGCCAAAACTCGCACTTTGAGAACTTGGCGTAGAACTGATGTTCCCTGAGCTTATCGAGCACCAAACGCAAGTGCTTGGCATGATCTTCCTTGTTCTTCGAAAAGACCAGAATGTCGTCGAGATAGACCAAAACGAAGTCATTTGTGTAGGCGTTGAAGATGAAGTTCATGATGCGAGAGAAAGTCGGAGGAGCGTTGATGAGGCCAAAAGACATGACAGTGTATTCATATGAACCATAGCTTGTCCTGAAAGCCGTCTTGGGAATATCTTGCTCACGGATTCAAATCTGGTGATAACCCATGCGGAGATCAAGCTTGGAGAATACTTGGGCACCTTTGAGTTGTTCAAACAGCTCGTTGATGTTGGGAAGTGGGTATTTGTTCTTGATAGTCTTCTTGTTCAATGGACGGTAGTCAACACAAAGTCGGTCTGTTCCATCCTTCTTCTTCACAAAGAGAACTCCACAACCCCACGAAGAAGAACTAGGTCGGATGAGACCCATTCCCTCTTGAATATCGAGTTGCTTCTTCAGCTCCTTCAACTCTTCAGGTCCGAGCTTGTAAGGACGCTTGCAAACCGGTTCTGTGCCAGGCTCAAGATCGATGACGAATTCAACTGGCCGGCGCGGAGGCATTCCTGGAAGCTCTTCTGGAAAGACGTCTTGATATTCGCAAATGACTGGAATTTGCGAGATGGCATCCAGTTCACCCTTCTCATTGAGAGAAAACAGACGGATTATATCATTGCGAGCGGTAAAGACAATAACATCCTCAGACGAATGAGTCAATTGAATGTGCCTGGCTGCACAATCAAGATGCGCCTTGTGCTCAGAAAGCCAATCCATTCCGAGAATAAGATCAATATCCGAGTTTCCAAGAACCACCGGAGAAGAAAGGAACTTGTAGTCGCCCAACGTGATAGAGACATCCGGGACGCAATTGTTAGAAGTCATTTGCTTGCCCAGAGACACAATCTTCAACGGGACAGGCATCCTTTCGGTCACAAAATCATGCTTGGCAACAAATGGTGTTGAAATAAAAGAAAGCGATGCACCAGTGTCAAAAAGAACTTTTGCAGGAATATCGTTAACAGGAAGGTTACCCATGATGACATCTGGCGAGTCCTCTGCCTGAGCTGCATTCAGCAAGTTGACCTTGGCGTGCTTGGGGTTATGCTTGACCACAGTTGTACTTGCTGATCTCACAGGAGGAGGAGGAGGGAGACGCCTCTGATTGAAGCATTTGTTGGCGTAGTGACCCTTCTGTTGGCACTTGTTGCACGTGACCTCTGAAAGCGGACGGTGATACGGAGCACTCGATCTTGGAGCTTGAGATGAAGTCTTGTTCTGAAAGCCAGGGTTGGGTCGGTGGGAAGATCCACTGCCACCTTTGCTCTTTTGATACGGCTGACGGAACGTAGGAGGAGGAAGCCAATACTTCTGCTGCTTGGCCACTTGAGTAGAGGAAGAAGGAGTAGCATCTCTGACTCGCTTCTTGGAAGCATCACATCTCAGTTGAGCAGCCTCTTGCTTCAATGCCATGTTGTAGAACTCATCGTACCTCAAGGGCTCAAAGAGAACAAGAGCTAGCTGGATTTCTTCTCTGAGACCACCCCTGAACTGGTATATCATGCTCTTCTCGTCAGGGATGTCCTGCTTAGCAAGGCGGGCGAGCTTCTGAAACAACTTGTTGTAGTCATAGACAGACAAAGAGCCTTGCTTCAGGTTGCGGAATTCCTCACGCTTGCTTTCAACCACGCTCTGAGGAATATGATGATCTTTGAAGTCTTGACGGAATTCATCCCAGGTAATCACACGGCCTCCTCTGGAATCTTTGTACTGCTGGAACCATTCTGCAGCTTGGTATTTGAGTTGGAAGGAAGCGAACTTGACAAAGTCCTCAGGCCTGACGTTACTGCACTCGAAATGCTTGCATAAGTCCACGAGCCAATCGTCAGCATCAGTTGCCTCAACACAATTGCTGAAGGTCTTTGGCTGGTTTGCAAGGAACTGGTTGAGTGTAGCAAAATGATTCTGATTGTTGCCTTGGTTGCCTTGGTTCGCTTGGTTGCGCTCTTGAAGAATTTGCATGATCAACTGCGTGTTTGCATTGGTTGCGTCCATAACGGCTTTCCATGCCTCCGGAGGAGGGGGAGGTGGTGGCGGATCAGGATTCGGAGTCGTGCGCGTTGGAGGATCCATCCTGAAGAGGTTGACATCCATTAGCACATTGATAGACAAATATTGAAGCTGAATCCAACGGAATGAAATTGCAATAAATCGTCTTCACATCCGAACATAAGAACGAATGCATTCCACTTGAAATGGTCACATATCCATAAATTGAGAAGCTACTTAGAATTTAGGTAGGGGAATAAACCAACAAGGTACGGATCAAGAACGAATACTCGGTAAGAAATCCCAATCTCAAACCAAATATCCATGGAAGAAGAGCTAGAGCTACAAGAATTCCCACCTATGAAACTCCCGAACCTTTCCGGTTATGCAATCAGGTGTTGGGGATACAGGGGAAGCATAATATCTCACCCAAATCTAGCAAATCCTACATCCAGTTGTATCCATCCTTCAACACATAACCGAGAAAAACTTCGGAAACCATCTACCTCAACCTTCGAAAAGCATCCGTTATACAAGTTATGGCAATACTCCCGAACTCCCGCCCCAGTACTGGGTGGCGTCGAGGTTATCTCACCAACAACTGCATAAAAGAGATTTTCGATGTCGGCGTACTAAACTCAGGTATTCCAGAACTGGAACGATAAAATTGTGACGACAACACCTCGGAGCTCAACTCCCCGGGACACTGCCACAACCCCTAAATTACAGGAGGCACCAAGAACAATGTTCTCGTCACAAATCCATCGGAACGATTCCAAGATACCCGCGTGATCCTAAAAAAAATTAGTGAAATTTGAGAAGAGAATAGACAAAACTCTACGTCAGGAAGCCTCACCAGAGCGATGAAGGGACTGGGGAGTAAAAAGAATTCCTAAACTCTCCGATATATAATTCCTAAATGACTCAAAACATTTTTTTCTAGACTCAACAATGGCAGCTAAAAACGATCAAGTAGTGGGGGCTCCTAAGGTCGGGGAAGGCTCTGATTACCAACTTGTAATGCCCTTGATGCGGCTATATCTCCTACGTGTCGAAGCACGACTTAGAGGCATAACCGCATTGAAAGCAATGTCGCAAGTAAGGCAATCTTCACAACACCCCATGTAATATAGATAATAAAAGGGGAAGGTACATAGTTGGCTTACACTCGCCACGTCAAACAAAGTACATAAATAGCATTACATCATCCAATCACTCATGGCCCGTCTACGGTGCCAAAATAAAAGATCAACCCAACATGTGACACAGGCCCGATCTCCCCAACTGGACACCACTACTGATCATCAGGGAAAGACACATAGTAACGGCGTGAGTCCTCATCGAACTCCCACTTGAGCTCAAGCGCGTCATCTGGAACGGAGTCATCAGGCCCTGCATCTGGTTTGGAAGTAATCTGTGAGCCACAGGGACTCAGCAATCTCGCACCCTCGATATCAAGACTATTTAAGCTTATAGGTAAGGCAAGGTAATATGTGGAGCTGCAGCAAGCTACTAGCATATATGGTGGTTTGTTCGCTAAAGAGAGCGAGAAGAGAAGGCAAAGTGCGATCGAAGAACTAGAGAACATCCTGCGTCAAGCATTACTCCAACACCGTGTTCACTTCCCGGACTCCGCCGAGAAGAGACCATCATGGTAAATCACATAGTTGATTCATTTTAATTAAGTTAAGGTTCAAGTTATCTACAACCGGACATTAACAAATTCCCATCTGCCCATAACCGCGGGCACGGCTTTCAAAAGTTCAAATCCCTGTAGGGGAGTCCCAACTTAGCCCATGACAAGCTCTCACGGTCAATGAAGGATATACCTTCTCCCGAGACATTCCGATCAGACTCGGTATCCCGGTTCTACAAGACACATCGACAAGTTAAAACAAATCCAGCAACACCGCCCGAATGTGCCGACAAATCCCGATAGGAGCTGCACATATCTCGTTCTCAGGGCACACTCAGATGAACACTACGTACAACTAAAACCAAACCTCGAGTTGCCCCGAGGTGGCGCTGCAAGTGGCTTTGTTTGGACCAACACTCATAGGAGCACTGGCCCGGGGGGGTTTAAATAAGATGACCCTCGGGCTCCGGAAACCCAAGGGAAAAGAGACTAGGTGGCAAAAGGTAAGAACAAGGTTGGGCATTGCTGGAAAAGCTTTATTCAAGGCGAACTGTCAAGGGGTTCCCATTATCACCCAACCGCGTAAGGAACGCAAAATCCGGGAACATAACACCGATATGACGGAAACTAGGGAGGCAAGAGTGGAACAAAACACTAGGCGAGAGGCAGAGCCTTCCACCCTTTACCAAGTATATAGATGCATTAAGATAACAAGATAATATAGTGATATCCCAAAAAGTAAATAATGTTCCAGCAAGGAACGGTCTCCAATCTTCGCCTGCAACTAGCAACGCTATAAGAGGGGCTGAGCAAAGCGGTAACATAGCCAATCAACGGTTTGCTAGGGCATGGTGGGTTAGAGGTTTGACATGGCAATTTGGGAGGCATGATAAACAAGTGGTAGGCATCGTAGCATAGGCATAGCACAAGAGCGAGCATCTAGCAAAGCAAAGATAGAAGTGATTTCGAGGGTATGATCATCTTGCCTGCAAAGTTGTCAGAGTTGACTGGATCCTCGAAAGCAAACTCAACGGGCTCCTCATTAGCGAACTCGTCTCCCGGCTCTAGCCAAACAAGACAAACAAGCAAAAAGGACACAATCAACGACGTGCAAAGCTCAAACAACATGATGCAAACATGATATGCTATGCGGGATGCGATATGTGATGCATATGCAAGATTTGACAAGGAATGAAAGAACCTGTCCTCAACATGGAAATCCAAGTGTGCCACTGGAAAGGTGAGGTGATTTCGGTTGAAATCGATATAAAGATCGCCGGAATCGGATGCACGGTTTGGAAATGGCAAGCAATTCAAACATGGCACCGGTCTGCGATAAACAGCAAGTAGCCATCTAAGTGCAACAAGACAAACATGCTACAGCACTCAAACATGGCAACAAAATACATGGCAGGGATCCATTCATAATGCTTAACAAAAGATGAACACTGAGCTACGGCCGAATCATCCATTAATAGGTTCAAACAAGCATGGCAAAAGTGCAATTGGTAAACAAGTTTCAGACTTGGTGAAATTAACACTTGTCTGGAATTTCAGATCAAGTAGCACACTTTGGAGCATAAAAACTATATGCTACAGGAACTTAACATGGTAAAGCAAAGCATGGCAGGGAGCTACTCAAAGAGATTAACAAAAGTCCCTTAGTGACCTTGAGCCAAAAGGGATCAGAAAATACAATTGCAAGCATGTGAACATGGCAAAAACATAATCAGATCACAGACTTTGTGAAAAACTGGAACATGCAAATCAGATATCAAGTAGGCATGTTTACGAGCTTGATGCACTCACTATAGAGCAAGGCATGACAATCAAAGCATGCACCCATCAAGAAATACACCTTATGCAAGCTAGACATGGCAAGAACAATAACATAGAATGCACGGATCAACTACAACATCCTCGGCAAAATTGCTAACAAGTAGACAATCTGCCCAGATTCACGAAATAGCAAAAGTAGAGCTCGATTGACTCAAGCTAGGGTGCTCCATAATTGCAAACAAAGACATGGATGGATAGAGCACTACAAGATTAACAAAACATCCTTACTGATCATCCTCAAAAGAGGCACGGATCACTAGGAAACAATATGAACATATGGGATATTGATCAAAACAGTCCAAGGACTTAGTGGAATTGGTAAGTTCCTGAAATCAGCATTAACGAATGCACCACTTTGCAAGCTTGTGCTAGTCACCACACACATCACAAAAATACATGGATGGCACCTCTGGAAATATGACAAAGCATATAACAAAACATATGTAGAGCTCAGGGGCATATCATGCACACATTAATCATGGCAAAAATGACAAATAGCTATTTGGAGCAGCAGATCTGACAATTATCGCACTCTTCCAATAGCATTTCGGGCATCAAGATGAACTCAAATGAAAATGATGCAATGATATGAAATGATGTGCTCTCTGAGACGACCATTTTGATATGCTATATGCCCAAAACGGATCTACGAATGCAAAGTTACGGCATGATGAACATGGCAAAATAATTAGGGTTCCGGGAGAAAGTCAACCGTCGTTCCGATCCAGATCTGGCGCGGATTTCGAGGAACACCGGGGTACTGTAGCTAGAGGTCGCCGTAGATGGCCGGAGTCGAAGGGGCGGCCGGATCCGTGGGAGTGGGAGGCGAAGGGGAGGCCGGTCGGCACCGGGGCACTCGCCGGCGTCAAGGAACCGCGGCGGGGCGGCGGCGGACGCCGGGGCCGGCTGGGCGGCGAGCTCGCCGGCATGGAGGAGAGGCTGCCGGCTGGCCGGCTCGGTCGCCGGAGTGGAAGAAGGCGGCGGCGGGGCGAAG
>NC_041386.1:107520568-107592050 GCF_002162155.2 Triticum dicoccoides
GAAGGCGCGGTGCGGCGGGAGAGCTCGGGCCGCGGGGGCCCTCCCCGGGCCGGGCGGGCCGGCGGCGGGAGGAGGACATCGATGTGGGCGCGGGGACACGTGGTGTGCAGCGATTTGCTGCGGGCGGCGGCGGACGCTGTCTGGCGGCCGGCGGATGTGTTCGGCCGCGCGGAGAGGGGTGGATCTAGGGTTTCGGAAAGAGGAGAACGAAAATTTCGGAGGGGGTCTTTAAATAGGCATAGGAGGAGCTAGGAGAGTCCAAATGAGGTGCGGTTTTCGGCCATGCGATCGTGATCGAACGCTCTAGATGATGGAGAGGGTTTTGGTGGGTTTTGGGCCAAATTAGAAGGGTGTTGGGCTGCAACACACACGAGGCCTTTTCGGTCCCTCGGTTAACCGTTGGAGCATCAACGAAGTCCAAATGGTACGAAACTTGACAGGCGGTCTACCGGTAGTAAACCAAGGCCGCTTGGCAAGTCTCGGTCCAATCCAGAAATGTTTAATCCCCACACATGAAAGGAAGGTAGAAATGACCACCGGAGGAGAACGGAACGCCGGAATGCAAAACGGACAACGGGGAAAATGCTTGGATGCATGAGACGAACACGTATGCAAATGCAATACACATGATGAAATGATATGAGATGCATGACAACAACAACAACACACGGAGACAAAAACCCAAACCCGAGGAAATAAAATAACTTCACGCCGGAAACGACAAGAGTTGGATGACATATTAGGTAAATCGTATCCGGGGTGTTACAACACTCCACCACTACGAAAGGATCTCGTCCCGAGATCTAGGACTAAAAGAATGCTGGGTACTCAGAACGGAGGCGATCCTCGCGTTCCCAGGTGGCTTCACGGTCGGAATGGTGTGACCACTTGACTTTGAGGAATTTGATTGACTTATTGCGAGTCTTGCGTTCAGTCTCTTCAAGAATAGCAACGGGGTGCTCACGATAAGAGAGATCTTCTTGGAGATCAATGTCTTTGAAGTTGACGGTGCATTCAGGCGTCACGAAGCACTTGCGGAGCTGAGAGACATGGAACATGTCATGCACATTTGCAAAGTTTGAAGGAAGGTCGAGTTGATAGGCGAGATCGCCTCTCTTGCTGACGATCTTGAAAGGTCCCACGTATCTAGGGGCAAGCTTCCATTTGATACCGAAGTGACGAGTACCTTTCATTGGAGAGACGCGGAGGTAAACATGATCTCCGATCTCGAAAGCCAAATCATTGTGCTTACTATCATAGTAGCTCTTCTGGCGCGATTGCGCTGCTTTGAGGTTATCTCGAATGACTTTACACATCTCCTCTGCCTCTGTGATTAAGTCATTACCCAGAAGTTGACGTTCACCGGTTTCAGACAAGTTGAGAGGGGTACGACACTTCCTGCCATATAGAATTTCGAATGGGGCCTTGCCCGAATTTGCTTGAAAACTGTTATTGTAGGAGAATTCAACATATGGAAGACAATCCTCCCACTTCATGCCGAAGGAGATCACACAAGCCCTGAGCATATCTTCAAGAATCTGATTGACACGCTCGACTTGACCGCTAGTTTGAGGATGGAAAGTTGTGCTGAAGAGGATGTTGGTGCCCATGGCCTTCTGAAAAGAATCCCAAAACTTGGAGGTAAAGATGCTGCCACGGTCTGAAGAGATCACCTGAGGAATACCGTGCAGAGAGACAATCCGAGAGGTGTAGAGCTCCGCCAATTGAGCTGCAGTGATTGACTCTTTGATAGGCAGAAAGTGAGCCACTTTAGTGAGTTTGTCGATGACAACGAATATAGCATCATTGCCACGCTTGGACTTTGGAAACCCAGTCACGAAGTCCATCTCATTGTGGTCAAACTTCCATTCTGGAATGGCAAGAGGTTGGAGGAGACCAGCTGTCCTTTGGTGTTCTGCCTTCACTCTTCTGCAGACATCACACTCATTCACGAACTGAGCAATATCGCGCTTCATTCGAGTCCACCAATAAGCCTGCTTGAGATCCTGATACATCTTCGTGCTCCCAGGGTGGATGGAGAGGAGTGAATTGTGAGCCTCATTCATGATCACTTTACGAAGGTCACCTTTGGGCACAACAATACGATCCTCGAAGAAGAGAGTATCCTTGTCATCAAGGAGGTAGCACTTGTACTTGGGTTGGCTCTTGGCAATCCCAATCTTCACCTTCTTCACCATAGCATCAAGAAGTTGAGCCACGCGAATCTGGTCTTCCAAGGTAGGAGAGACTTGAAGGTTGGCGAGGAAACCTTGAGGAACAACTTGCAGATTAAGTTTGCGGAAAGCTTCACAAAGCTCGGGTTGATAAGGCTTGAGAATCAGACTGTTGCAATAAGCCTTCCTGCTCAATGCGTCAGCAATCACATTGGCCTTGCCTGGAGTATACTCGATACTTGGATTATACTCTTGAATCATTTCGACCCATCGAGTCTGCCTGAGGTTGAGATTAGGCTGAGTGAAGATGTACTTGAGACTCTTGTGGTTAGTGAAGATGTCCACTTTTCTTCCCAATAAGAGATGTCTCCAAGTCAAAAGAGCATGCACAACTGCCGCCAACTCGAGGTCATGAGTGGGGTAGTTCTTCTCGTTGGGATTCAACTGGCGAGAGGTACAAGCCACAACTTTCTTTTCTTGCATCAACACTGCACCAAGACCTTGGAGAGAGGCATCGCAGAAGACCTCGAACAGTTTGGATTCATCAGAAGGAGTCAGAACTGGAGCAGTGACCAATTTCTCTTTCAAAGTGTTGAAAGCAATGACACACTCCGGAGACCAAACGTACTTGACGTGCTTCTGGAGAAGATTTGAGAGAGGCTTGGCGATCTTTGAAAAATTCTCAACGAACCTTCGACAATAGCTTGCGAGACCGAGGAAGCTACGGAGTTGCTTCATGTTCTAAGGTGGTTCCCAATTCACAATTGCAGACACCTTCTCAGGATTCATCGCAATGCCCTTGGCAGAGATGATATGCCCAAGATAAAGAACCTCATCGAGCCAAAACTCGCACTTTGAGAACTTGGCGTAGAACTGATGTTCCCTGAGCTTATCGAGCACCAAACGCAAGTGCTTGGCATGATCTTCCTTGTTCTTCGAAAAGACCAGAATGTCGTCGAGATAGACCAAAACGAAGTCATTTGTGTAGGCGTTGAAGATGAAGTTCATGATGCGAGAGAAAGTCGGAGGAGCGTTGATGAGGCCAAAAGACATGACAGTGTATTCATATGAACCATAGCTTGTCCTGAAAGCCGTCTTGGGAATATCTTGCTCACGGATTCAAATCTGGTGATAACCCATGTAGAGATCAAGCTTGGAGAATACTTGGGCACCTTTGAGTTGTTCAAACAGCTTGTTGATGTTGGGAAGTGGGTATTTGTTCTTGATAGTCTTCTTGTTCAATGGACGGTAGTCAACACAAAGTCGGTCCGTTCCATCCTTCTTCTTCACAAAGAGAACTCCACAACCCCACGGAGAAGAACTAGGTCGGATGAGACCCATTCGCTCTTGAATATCGAGTTGCTTCTTCAGCTCCTTCAACTCAAAGAGCTACAGGAACAAGTTTCAGACTTAGTGAAATTAACACTTGTCTGGAATTTCAGATCAGGTAGCACACTTTGGAGCATGTAAACTATATGCTACAGGAACTTAACATGGCAAAGCAAAGCATGGCATGGAGCTACTCAAAGAGCTTAACAAAAGTCCCTTAGTCACCTTGAGCCAAAAGGATAAGAAAATACAATTGCAAGCATGTGAACATGGCAAAAACATAATCAGATCACAGACTTAGTGAAAAACTTGAACATGCAAATCAGATATCAAGTAGGCATGTTTACGAGCTCGATGCACTCACTATAGAGCAAGGCATGAAAATCTAAGCATACACCCATCAAGAATACACATTATGCAAGCTAGACATGGCAAGAACAATAACATAGCATGCACGGATCAACTACAACATCCTCGGCAAAATCGCTAACAAGTAGACAATCTGCCCAGATTCACGAAATAGCAAAAGTAGAGCTCGATTGACTCAAGCTAGGGTGCTCCATAATTGCAAACAAAGACATGGATGGATAGAGCACTACAAGATTAACAAAACATCCTTACTGATCATCCTCAAAAGAGGCACGGATCACTAGGAAACAACATGAACATATGGCATATTGATCAAAACAGTCCAAGGACTTAGTGGAATTGCTAAGTCCCTGAAATCAGCATTAACGAATGCACCACTTTGCAAGCTTGTGCTAGTCACCACACACATCACAAAAATACATGGATGACACGTCTGGAAATATGACAAAGCATATAACAAAACATATGTAGAGCTCAGGGGCATATCATGCACACATTAATCATGGCAAAAATGACAAATAGCTATTTGGAGCAGCAGATCTGATAATTATCTCAAATAGCACTCTTCCAACAGCATTTCGGGCGTCAAGATGAACCCAAATGAAAATTATGTAATGAGATGAAATGATGTTCTCTCTGAGACGAACATTTTGATATGCTATATGCCCAAAATGGATCTACGCATACAAAGTTACGGCACGATGAACATGGCAAAATAATTAGGGTTCCGAGAGAAAGTCAACCGTCGTCCCGATCCAGATCTAGCGCGGATTTTGAGGAACGCTAGGGTACTGTAGTTGGAGGTCGCCGTAGATGGCCTGAGTCGTCGGGGCGGGCGGATCCGTGGGAGTGGGAGGTGAAGGGGAGGCCGGTCGGCACCGGGGCACTCGCCGGCGTCGAGGAACCGCGGCGGGGCGGCGGCGGACGCTGGGGCCGGCCGAGCGGCGAGCTCGCCGGCGTGGAGGAGAGGCGGCGGGCTGGCCGGCTCGGTCGCCGGAGCGGAAGAAGGCGGCGGCAGGGCAAAGGCGCGGTGCAGTGGGAGAGCTTGGTCCGCGGGGGCCCTCCCCGAGCCGGGCGGGCCGGCGGCGGGAGGAGGACCGCGATGTGGGCGTGGGGACACGTGGCGTGCAGCGATTCGCTGCGGGCGGCGGCAGATGCTGTCCGGCGGCCGGCGGATGTGTCCGGCCGCGCGGAGAGGGGTGGATCTAGGGTTTCGGAAAGAGGAGAACGAAAATTTCGCAGGGGGTCTTTAAATAGGCATTGGAGGAGCTAGGAGAGTCCAAATGAGGTGCGGTTTTTGGCCACACGATCGTGATCGAACGCTCTAGATGATGGAGAGGGTTTTGGTGGGTTTTGGGCCAAATTGGAAGGGTGTTGGGCTGCAACACACACGAGGCCTTTTCGGTCCCTCGGTTAACCGTTGGAGCATCAAACGAAGTCCAAATGGTACGAAACTTGACAGGCGGTCTACCGGTAGTAAACCAAGGCCGCTTGGCAAGTCTCGGTCAAATCCCGAAATGTTTAATCCCCACACACGAAAGGAAGGTAGAAATGACCACCGGAGGAGAACGGAACGCCAGAATGCAAAACGGACAACGGGGAAAATGCTCGAATGCATGAGACGAACATGTATGCAAATGCAATGCACATGATGAAATGATATGAGATGCATGACAACAACAACACACGGAGACAAAAACCCAAACCCAAGGAAATAAAATAACTTAACGTCGGAAACAGCAAGAGTTGGATTACATATTAGGTAAATCATATCCGGGGTGTTACACGGAGGAACACTTTGTGTGCTACCAAACGTCACAACGTAACTGGGTGATTATAAAGGTGCTCTACAGGTGTCTCCAATGGTGTTTGTTGAGTTGGCATAGATCGAGATTAGGATTTGTTAATCCGAGTATCAGAGAGGTATCTCTGGGGCCCTCTCGGTAATGCACATCACTATAAGCCTTGCAAGCAATGTGACTAATGAGTTAGTTGCGGGATGATGCATTACAGAACGAGTAAAGAGACTTGCCAGTAACAAGATTGAACTAGGTATTGAGATACCGACGATCGAATCTCGGGCAAGTAACATACCGATGACAAAGGGAACAACGTATGTTGTTATGCGGTTTGACCGATAAAGATCTTCGTAGAATATTTAGGAACCAATATGAGCATCTAGGTTCTGCTATTGGTTATTGACCGGAGACATGTCTCAGTCATGTCTACATAGTTCTCGAACCCGTAGGGTCCGCACGCTTAACGTTCGGTGACGATCAGTATTATGAGTTTATATGTTTTGATGTACCGAAGATAGTTCGGAGTCCCGGATGTGATCACGGACATGACGAGGAGTCTCAAAATGGTCGAGACATAAAGATTAATATATTGGATGACTATATTCGGACACTGGATGAGTTCCGGGGGTCACCGGATATTTATCGGAGTGCCGGGGGGTTATTGGAACCCCCGGGGGAATTAATGTGCCAACATGGGCCTTGTGGGAGAGAGATGAGAGGGCCTAGGGCTGCCCCCCCCCCCTTGGGAGTCCGAATTGGACAAGGAGGGGGGCGGCGCCCCCTCTTTCCTCCCTCTCTCCATCTCCTTCGTTCCCCCTTCTCCCTTCCTAGTTGGACTAGGAAAGGGGAGTCCTACTCCCACTAGGAGGAGGACTCCCCCCTCTCCTTGGCGCGCCCCAAGGCCGGTCGGCCTCCCCTTGCTCCTTTATATACGGGGGTAGGGGGCACCCTAGGACACACAAGTTGATTGTTCCAAGCCTTGTACGGTGCCCCCCTCCACCATATACCACCTCGGTCATATTGTTGCAGTGCTTAGGCGAAGCCCTATGCCGGTAGCTTCATCATCACCGTCATCACGCCGTCGTGCTGAGGAAGCTCTCCCTCGAAGCTCTACTAGATCGTGAGTTCATGGGACGTCACTGAGCTGAACGTGTACAGATCACGGAGGTGCCGTATGTTCGGTACTAGGATCGGTCGATCGTGAAGACGCGCGACTACATCAACCGCGTAGTCATAACGCTTCCGCTTTCGGTCTACGAGGGTACGTGGAAAACACTCTCCCCTCTCATTGCTATACATCACCATGATCTTGCGTGTGCGTAGGAATTTTTTGAAATTACGACGTTCCCCAACAATGATGTGATGTGATATGGTCAAGACATGATGTGATATACGTTGTTGTATGAGATGATCATGTTTTGTAAGATATCAGGCAACCGGCAGGAGCCTTATGGTTGTCTCTTTATTATATGAAATGCAAACGCCATGTAATTGCTTTACTTTATCGCTATGACTTAGCAATAGTTGTAGAAGCAATAATTCGCGAGACGACAACGAGGCAACGATGGAGATCAAGGTGTCGATCCGGTGATGATGGAAATCATGACATGCTTTCGAGAAGGAGATCAAAAGCACAAGATGATGATTGCTAAATCATATCACATATTTTGATTGCATGTGAAGTTTATCTTATATGCATCTTATTTTGCTTAGAATGATGGTAGCATTATAAGATGATCCCTTCACTAAATTTCAAGGTAAAAGTGTTCTCCCTGAGTATGCACCATTGTGAAAGTTCATCGTTTTGAGACAACACATGATGATCGGGTGTGATAGATTCTACTTTCACATACAACGGGTGTAAGACAATTTTACACATGTAGAATACTTGGGTTAAACTTGACGAGCCTAGCATGTACAGACATGGCGTTGGAACACTAGAGAACCAAAAGGTCAAACGTGAATCATATAGTAGATATGATCAACATAGAGATGTTCACCATTGATGACTACCCCATCTCACGCGATGATCGGACATGGGTTAGTTGATTTGGATCATGTATCACTTAGATGACTTGAGGTATGTATATTTAAGTGGGAGTTCTTAAGTAATTTGATTAATTGAAATTAATTTGTCATGAACTTAGTCCTGATAGTATTTGCAGATCTATGTTGTAGATCAATAGCAAGCGATATAGCTCCCCTATTTTTGATATATTCCTAGAGAAAAGTAAGTTGAAAGATGATAGTAGCAATGATGCAAACTGGGTCCGTGATCTGAGGATTATCCTCATTGCTGCACAGAATAATTATGTCCTTGATGCACCGCTAGGTGACATACCTATTGGAGGACCAGAAGTAGACGTTGTGAACGTTTGACAAGATCGGTATGATGACTACCTGACAGTTTAGTGCGCCATGCTTTAAGGCTTAGAACCGGGACCTCAAAAACATTTTGAATGCCACAGAGCATATGAGATGTTCCAAGAGCTGAAATTGGTATTTTAGACTCATGCCCGTGTCGAGAGGTATGAGACCTCGGACAAGTAATTTGCCTACAAGATGGAGGAGAATAGCTCAGCCAGTGAGCTTGTGCTCAGAATGTCTGGGTACTACAATCGCTTGAATCAAGTGGGAGTTAATCTTCCAGATAAGATAGTGATTGACAGAGTTCTGTAGTCACTATCACCAAGCTACTAGAACTTCGTGATGAACTATAATATGCAAGGGATGACAAAAATGATTCCCAAGCTCTTCGTGATGCTGAAATCGGCGAAGCTAGAAATCAAGAAAGAGCATCAAGTGTTGATGGTTAACAATACCACTAGTTTCAAGAAAAAGGGCGAGGGAAGGAAATGGAACTTCAAGAAGAATGGCAAGCAAGTTGCCACTCCCGTGAAGAAGCCCAAAGCAGGACCCAAGCCTGAAACTGAGTGCTTCTACTGCGAAGGAAATGGTCACTGGAAGTGGAACTGCCCCAAAAACTTTGCGGATAAGAAGAATGACAAAGTTAACAAAGGTATATTTGATATACATGTTATTGATGTGTATGTTACTAGTATTCAAAGTAATCCCTGGGTATTTGATACCGGTTTAGTTGCTAAGATTAGTAACTCGAAACAGGAGTTGCACAGACTAGTTAAAAGCAAGGTGACAATGTGTGTTGGAAATAATTCCAAGGTTGATATGATCACCATCGCACACTCCCTCTACCTTTGCGATTAGTGTTGAACCTAAATAAATTTTATTTGGTGTTTGCATTGAGCATGAATATGATTAGATCATGTTTATTGCAATACAATTATTCATTTAAGTTAGAGAATAATATTATTCTGTTTACATGAATAAAACCTTCTATGGTCATACACCCAATGTGAATGGTTTATTGAATCTCGATCGTAGTAATACACATATTCATACTATTGATGCCAAAAGATGCAGATAATGATAGTGCAACATACTTGTGGCACTGCCATTTAGGTCATATTGGTGTAAAGCGCATGAAGAAACTCCAAGTACATGGACTTTTGGAATCACTTGATTATAAATCAGTTGATACTTGCGAGTCATGCCTCATGGGCAAGATGACTAAAACTCTGTTCTTCGGAACAATGGAGCGAGCTAATGACTTATTGGAAATAATACATACCAATGTATGCGGTCCGACGAGTGTTGAAGCACGCGGGGGTATCGTTATTTTCTGACCTTCATAGATGATTTGAGTAGGTATGGATATATCTACTTAATGAAACACAAGTATGAAACATTTGAAAAGTTCAAAGAATTTCATAATAAAGTGGAGAATCATCGTAACAAGAAAATAAAGTTTCTACGATCTGATCACGGAGGCAAATATTTGAGTTACAAGTTTGGCCTTCATATAAAACAATGTGGAATAGTTTCACAACTCACGCCACCTGGAACACCACAGCGTAATGGTGTGTCTGAACATCGTAACCATACTTTATTAGATATGATGCATTCTATGATTTCTCTTACCGATTTGCCAATGTCGTTTTGGGGTTATGCATTAGAGACAGTTGCATTCATGTTAAATAGGGCACCGTCTAAATCCTTTGAGATGACAGCGTATGAACTGTGGTTTGGCAAGAAACCTAAGCTGTCATTTCTTAAAAGTTTGGGATTGTGACGCTTATGTCAAAAGGCTTCAGCCTGATAAGCTCGAACCCAAAGCGGAGAAGTGCGTCTTCATAGGATACCCTGAAGAAACCATTGGGTACACCTTCTACCGCATATCCTAAGGCAAGATCTTTGTTGCGAAGAATGGATCCTTTCTAGAGAAGGAGTTTTTCTCGAAAGAAGTGAGTGGGAGGAAAGTAGAACTTGATGAGGTAGTTGTACCTTCTCTCGAATTGGAGAGTAGCACATCAAATAAATCCATTCCCGTGATGTCTACACCAACTAGAGAGGAAGCTAATGATGATGACCATGAAACTTCAGATCAAGTTACTACTAGACTTCGTAGGTCGAACAGAGCACGTTCCACACCAGAGTGGTACGGAAATCCTGTCCTAGAAATCATGCTATTAGACCATGGCAAACCTACGAAGTATGAAGAAGCTATGATGAGCCCAGATTCTGATAAATGGCTTGAGGCCATAAAATCTGAGATAGGATCCATGTATGAGAACAAAGTGTGGACTTTGGTGGATTTTCTCGATGATCGGCAAGCCATTGAGAACATATGGATCTTCAAGAAGAAGACTGACGCTGATAGTAATGCCACTATCTACAAAGCTCGACTTATCGCAAAAGGTTTTTGACAAGTTCAAGGAATTGACTACGATGAGACTTTCTCACCCATAGCGATGCTTCAGTCTGCCCGAATCATGTTAGCAATTGCCACATTTTATGATTATTAAATCTGGCAAATGGACATCAAAACTGCATTCCTTAATGGATATCTTAAAGAAGAGTTGTATATGATGCAACCAGAAGGTTTTGTCGATCCTAAAGGTGCCAACAATGTGTGCAAGCTCCAGCGATCCATCTATGGATTGGTGTAAGCATCTCGGAGTTGGAATATACGCTTTGATGAGGTGATCAAAGCATATGGTTTTATACAGACTTACGGTGAAGCATGTATTTACAAGAAAGTGAGTGGGAGCTCTGTAGCATTTCTGATATTATATGTGGATGACATATTGTTTATTGGAAATGATATAGAATTTTTGCGTAGCATAAAAGGATACTTGAATAAGGATTTTTCAATGAAAGACCTCGGTGAACCTACTTACATATTGAGCATCAAGATCTATAGGGATAGATCAAGACGCTTAATAGAACTTTCAGAAAACACATACCTTAATAAGATTCGAAGAAGTTCAAAATGGTTCAGAACAAGAAGGGGTTCTTACCTGTATTACAAGGTGTTAAGTTAAGTAAGACTCAAAACCTGACCACGGCAGAAGATAGAGAGAGAATGAAAGTCATTCCCTATGCCTAAGCTATATGTTCTATGTAGTATGTCATGCTATGTACCAGACATATTGTGTACATTGCCATGAGTTTGGCAAGGGGGTACGTGATACGTCTCCAACGTATCTATAATTTTTGATTGTTCCATGCTATTATATTATCAACCTTGGATGTTTTAAATTCATTAATATGCTATTTTATATGATTTTTGGGACTAACTAACCTATTAACCTAGAGCCCAGTGCCAGTTTCTGTTTTTTCTTTGTTTTTAACTATCGCAGAAAAGGAAAATCAAACGGAGTCCAGTTGACCTGAAACTTCATGGAGATCATTTTTGGACCAGAAGAAGCCCACGAAGTACTGGAGGTGGGCCAGAAGAGTCCCGACGCCACCACAAGGGTGGGGGCGCGCCCTACCCCCTGGGCGCGCCTGTTGGGGAACATAGTAATTTCAAAAAAAATCCTATGCACATGCAAGATCATGGTGATGCATAGCAACGAGAGGGAAGAGCATCGTCCACGTACCCTCGTAAACCGTAAGCGGAAGCGTTATGAGAACGCGGTTGATGTAGTCGAACGTCTTCACGATCCGACCGATCCAAGTACCGAACGCACGGCACCTCCGAGTTCAGCACACGTTCAGCTCGATAACGTCCCACGAACTCCGATCCAGTAGAGCTTCACGGGAGAGTTCCATTAGCATGATGGCGTGATGACGGTGATGATATTGCTACCGACGCAGTGCTTCGCCTAAGCACCGCTACGATATGATCGAGGTGGATTATGCTGGAGGGGGGCACCACACACGGCTAAGGGATCAACGATCAACTTGTGTGTTCTAGGGTGCCCCCTGCCCCTGTATATAAAGGAGCAAGGGGGAGGCCGGCTGGCCCTCCTAGGGCGCGCCAGGAGAAGGAGTCCTCCTCCTAGTAGGATTAGGACTCCCCTTTCCTACTCCTACTAGGAGGAGGAAAGGAAGAGGGAAGGGGAGAAGGAAGGAGAGGGAGGAAAGGAGGAAAGGGGGGCCGGCCCCCTAGTCCAATTTAGTTTGGGATAGGGGACCACGCGCCCTGCCTCCTCTCTTCCACCACTTGGCCCATGAGGCCCAATACTTCTTCCCCGTATTCCCATAACTCCCCAGTACTCCGAGAAATGCCTGAATCACTCGGAACCTTTTTGATGTCCGAATATAGTCATCCAATATATCGATCTTTATGTCTCGACCATTTCGAGACTCCTCGTCATGTCCACGATCTCATCCGAGACCCCGAACTACCTTCGGTACATCAAATCACATAAACTCATAATACCGATCGTCACCAAACGTTAAGCGTGCGGACCCTGCGGGTTCGAGAACTATGTAGACATGACCGAGACATGTCTTCGGTCAATAACCAATAGCGGAACCTGGATGTTCATATTGGCTCCTCCATATTCTACGAAGATCTTTATTTTTCAAACCGCATAACAACACACGTTGTTCCCTTTGTCATCGGTATGTTACTTGCCGGAGATTCGATCGTCGGTATCTCAATAACTAGTTCAATCTTGTTACCGGCAAGTCTCTTTACTCGTTTCCGTAATGCATCATCCCGCAACTAACTCATTAGTTGCATTGCTTGCAAGGCTTATAGTGATGTGCATTACCGAGAGGGCCCAGAGATACCTCTCCGATAATCGGAGTGACAAATCCTAATCTTGATCTATGCCAACTCAACAAGTACCATTGGAGACACCTTCAGAGCACCTTTATAATCACCCAGTTACGTTGTGATGTTTGGTAGCACACAAAGTGTTCCTCCGATATAAGTCATGAAGAAAGCAATAGCAATAAACTAAACGATCATCGTGCTAGGCTAACAGATGGGTCAAGTCAATCACATCATTCCCTAATGATGTGATCCCGTTAATCAAATGACAACTCATGTCTATGGCTAGGAAACTTAACCATCTTTGATTCAACGAGCTAGTCAAGTACAGTCATACTAGTGACACTTTGTTTGTTTATGTATTCATACATGTACTAAGTTTCCAATTAATATAATTCTAGCATGAATAAGAAAAATTTATCATGATATAAGGAAATATAAATAACAACTTTGTTATTGCCTCTAGGGCATATTTACTTCAGTCTCCCACTTGCACTAGCGTCAATAATCTAGTTCACATCGTCATGTGATTTAACACCAATAGTTCACATCTTTATGTGATTAGTTCACATCTCCATGTGACTAACACCCAAAGGGTTTACTAGAGTCAATAATCTAGTTCACATCGCTATGTGATTAACACCCAAAGAGTGATCATGTTTTGCTTGTGAGAGAAATTTAGTCAAAGGGTCTGCCATATTCAGAGTCGTATGTATTTTGAAAATTGTTATGTCTTCAATGCTCTGCACGTAGCTATTCTAGCTAATTGCTCCCTCTTTCAATATGTATCCAGATCGAGACTTAGAGTCATCTAGATTGATGTAATAGGCTTGCATCGACGTAACTCTTTACGACGAACTCTTTTTATCACCTCCATAACCGAGAAATATTTCCTTAGTCCTCTAAGGATAATTTTGACCGCTGTCCAGTGATCTACTCCTAGATCACTAGTGTACTCCCTTGCCAGAATCATGCTAAGGTATACAATAGGACTCGTAAACAGCATAGTATACTTTATAGAACCTATGATTGAGGCATAGGGAATGAGTTTTCATTCTCTTTCTATTTTCTGCTGTGGTCGGTTTTTTGAGTCTTTACTCAACTTCACACCTTGCAACACAGGCAAGAACTCCTTCTTTGACTGTTCCATTTTGAACTACTTCAAAATCTTGTCAAGGTATGTACTCATTGAAAAACTTATCAATCCTCTTGATCTATCTCTATAGATCTTGATGCTCAATATGTAAGCAGCTTCATCGAGGTCTTTCTTTGAAAAACTCCTTTCAAACACTCCTTTATGCTTTCCTGAAAATTCTACATTATTTCCGATTCACATATACTTATCAGAAATGTTGTAGTGCTCCCACTCACTTTCTTGTAAATACAGGCTTCACTGTATGTCTGTATAAAACCATATGCTTTGATCAACTCATCAAAGCGTATATTCCAACTCCGAGATGCTTGCACCAGTCCATAGATGGATCGCTGGAGCTTGCTCACTTCGTTAGCACCTTTCGGATCGATAAAACCTTCTGGTTGCATCATATACAACTCTTCTTTTAAGAAATCCATGAAGGAATATAGTTTTGACATCCATTTGCCAGATTTCATAAAATGCGGCAACTGCTAACATGATTCGGATAGACTTTTAAGCATCGCTATTAGTGAGAAAATCTCACCGTAGTCAACATCTTGAACTTGTCGAAAACCTTTTGCGACAATTCGAGCTTTGTAGATAGTAACACCACTATCAGTGTCCATCTTCCTCTTGAAAATCCATTTATTCTCAATGACTCACCGATCATCGGGCAAGTCAATCAAAGTCCATACTTTGTTCTCATACATGGATCCCATCTCAGATTTCATGGCCTCAAGCCATTTCGCGGAATCTAGGCTCATCATCACTTCCTCATAGTTCGTAGGTTCGTCATGGTCTAGTAACTTGACTTCTAGAAAGGATTACCTTACCACTCCGGTGCGGACCATACTCTGGTTGTCCTACGAGGTTCGGTAGTAACTTGATCTGGAGTTGCATGATCATCATCATTAGCTTCCTCACTAATTGGTGTAGGAGTCACAGGAAAAGATTTTTGTGATAAACTACTTTCCAATAAGGAAGCAGGTACAGTTACCTCATCAAGTTCTACTTTCCTCCCACTCACTTCTTTCGAGAGAAACTCCTTCTCTAGAAAGGATCCATTCTTAGCAACGAATGTCTTGCCTTCGGATCTGTGATAGAAGGTGTACCCAACTATATCCTTTGGGTATCCTATGAAGACACATTTCTCCGATTTGGGTTTGAACTTATCAGGATGAAACTTTTTCACATAAGCATCGCAACCCCAAACTTTAAGAAACGACAACTTTGGTTTCTTGCCAAACCACAGTTCATATGGCGTCGTCTCAACGGATTTAGATGGTGCCCTATTTCACATGAATGCAGCTGTCTCTAATGCATAACCCCAAAACGGTAGTGGTAAATCGGTAAGAGACATCATAGATTGCACCATATCTAATATAGTACGGTTACGATGTTCGGACACACCATTACGCTGTGGTGTTCCAGGTGGCGTGAGTTGTGAAACTATTCTGCATTG
The DNA here is from genome assembly GCF_002162155.2 of Triticum dicoccoides. NCBI lineage: Eukaryota > Viridiplantae > Streptophyta > Magnoliopsida > Poales > Poaceae > Triticum > Triticum dicoccoides. The sequence goes on from NC_041386.1 coordinate 107,535,924, forward strand.
TTTCAAATGAAGACCAAACTAGTAACTTAAATATTCTCCTCCACGATCAGATCGTAGAAACTTTATTTTTCTTGTTATGATGATTTTCCACTTCACTCTGAAATTATTTGAACTTTTTCTAATGTTTCAGATTTATGTTTTATCAAGAAGATATACCCATATCTTACTCAAATCATCTGTGAAGGTCAGAAAATAACGATACATGCCGTGAGCCTCAACACTCATCGGACTGCATACATCAGTATGTATTATTTCCAACAAGTCTGCTGCTTGCTCCATTGTTCCGGAGAACAGAGTCTTAGTCATCTTGCCCATGAGGCATGGTTCGCAAGCATCAACAGATTCATAATCAAGTGATTCCAAAAGCCCATCAGCATGGATTTTCTTCATGCGCTTTACACCAATATGACCTAAATGGCAGTGCCACAAATAAGTTGCACTATCATTATTAACTTTGCATCTTTTGGATTCAATATTATGAATATGTGTATCACTATGATCGAGATTCAATAAACCATTCACCTTGGGTGTATGACCATTGAAGGTTTTATTCATGCAGACAGAACAACAATTATTCTCTGACTTTAAATGAATAAATGTATTGCAATAAACATGATCAAATCATATTCATGCTTAACGCAAACACCAAATAACATTTATTTGGTTCAACACTAATCCCGAAAGTATAGGGAGTGTGCGATGATGATCATATCAATCTTGGAACCACTTCCAACACACATCGTCACTTCACCCTTAACTAGTCTATGTTCATTCTGCAACTCCCGTTTCGAGTTACTAATCTCAGCAACTGAACTAGTTCAAATACTGAGGGGTTGCTTTAAACACTAGTAAAGTACACATCAATAACATGTATATCAAATATACCTTTGTTCACTTTGCCATCCTTATCCGCCAAATACTTGGGGCAGTTCTGCTTCTAGTGACCAGTCCCTCTGCAGTAGAAACACTTAGTCTCAGGCTTAGGTCTAGACTTGGGCTTCTTCACTTGAGCAGTAACTTGCTTGCCGTTCTTATTGAAGTTCCCCTTCTTCCCTTTTCCCTTTTCTTGAAATTAGTGGTCTTGTCAACCATCAACACTTGATGCTTTTCTTGATTTCTACCTTCGTCGATTTCTGCATCACGAAGAGCTTGGGAATCGTTTCCGTTATCCCTTGCATATTATAGTTCATCACCAAGTTCTAGTAACTTGGTGATAGTGACTAGAGAACTTTGTCAATTACTATATTATCTGGAACATTAACTCCCACTTGGTTCAAGCAATTGCAGTACCCAGACAATCTGAGCACAGGCTCACTGGTTGAGCTATTCTCCTCCATCTTTGTAGGCAAAGTACTGTCAGAGGTCTCCTACCTCTTGACACGGGCATGAGTATGAAATAATAATTTCAACTCTTGGAACATCTTATATGCTCCGTGGCATTCAAAACATTTTTGAAGTCCCGGTTCTATGCCGTAAAGCATGGTGCACTAAACTATCAAGTAGTCATCATATCGAGCTTTGCCAAACGTTCATAATGTCTGCATATGCTCCTGCAATAGGTCTGTCACCTAGCGGTGCATCAAGGACATAATTCTTCTGTGCAGCAATGAGGATAATCCTCAGATCACGGATCCAATCCGCATCATTGCTACTAACATCTTTCAATTTATTTTTCTCTAGGAACATATCAAAAATAAACGGGGAAGCTATGTGCGAGCTATTGATCTACAACGTAGATATGCAAATACTATCAGGACTAAGTTCATGATAAATTTAAGTTCAATTAATCATATTACTTAAGAACTCCCACTTAGATAGACATCCCTCTAGTCATCTAAATGATCACGTGATCCGAATCAACTAAACCATGTCCGATCATCACGTGAGATGGAGTAGTTTTTAATGGTGAACATCATTATGTTGATCATATCAACTATATGGCTATGCTCGACCTTTCGGTCTCCAGTGTTTCGAGGCCATATCTGCATATGTTAGGCTTGTCAAGTTTAACCCGAGTATTTCTGCGTGTGCAAAACTGTCTTACACCCGTCGCAAATGAATGTTGAGCTTATCACACCCGATCATCACATGGTGTCTTGGCACGACGAACTTTGGCAACGGTGCATACTCAGGGAGACCACTTTTACCTTGAAATTTAGTGAGAGATCATCTTATAATGCTACCACCGAACTATGCAAAAATAAGATGTATAAAAGATAAACATCACATGCAATCCAAATATGTGACATGATATGGCCATCATCATCTTATGCTTTTGATCTCCATCTCCAAAGTACTGTCATGATCTCCATTGTTACTGGCATGACACCATGATCTCCATCATCTTGATGTTTTATCAACGTGTCGTCACATGGTCGTCTCACCAGCTATTGCTTTTGCAACTATTGTTATCGCATAGCGATAAAGTAAAGCAATTACATGGCACTTGCATCTTATGCAATAAAGAGACAACCATAAGGCTTCTGCCAGTTGCCGATAACTTCAACAAAACATGATCATCTCATACAACAACTTATATCTAATCACGTCTTGACCATATCACATCACAACAAGCCCTGCAAAAACAAGTTAGACGTCATCTACTTTGTTGTTGCAAGTTTTACGTGGCTGCTACGGGCTGAGCAAGAACCGTTCTTACCTACGCATCAAAACCACAACGATAGTTCGTCATGTTAGTGTTGTTTTAACCTTCTCAAGGACCGGGCGTAGCCACACTCGGTTCAACTAAAGTTGGAGAAACTGACACCCGCCAGCCACCTGTGTGCAAAGCACGTCGGTAGAACCAGTCTCGCATAAGCGTACGCGTAATGTCGGTCTGGGACTCTTCATCCAACAATACCGCCGAACCAAAGTATGACATGCTGGTAAGCAGTATGACTTGTATCGCCCACAACTCACTTGTGTTCTACTCGTGCATATAACATCTCCGCATAAACCTGCTCTGATACCACTGTTGGGGAACGTAGTAATTTTTAAAAAAATCCTACGCACACGCAAGATCATGGTGATGCATAGCAACCAAAGGGAATAGTATCGTCCACGTACCCTCGTAGACCATAAGCAGAAGTGTTATGAGAACGCGGTTGATGTAGTCGAGCGTCTTCACGATCCGACCGATCCAAGTACCGAACACACGACACCTCCAAGTTCAGCACACGTTCAGCTCGATGACGTCCCACGAACTCCGATCTAGCAGAGCTTCACGGGAGAGTTCCGTGAGCACGACGGCGTGATGACGGTGATGATGTTGCTACTGACGCAGGGCTTCGCCTAAGCACTGCTAGGATATGATCGAGGTGGATTATGGTGGAGGGGAGCACCGCACATGGCTAAGGGATCAATGATCAACTTGTGTGTTCTAGGGTGCCCCCCAGCCCCCGTATATAAAGGAGCAAGGGGGAGGCCGGCCGGCCCTCCTAGGGCGCGCCAAGAGGAGGAGTCGTCCTCCTAGTAGGAGTAGGACTCCCCTTTCCTACTCCTACTAGGAGGAGGAAAGGAAGGGGGAAGGGGAGAAGGAAGGAGAGGGAGGAAAGGAGGAAAGGGGGCCCGGCCCCCTACTCCAATTCGGTTTGGGCTAGGGTGGCACGCGCCCTGCCTCCTCTCTTCCACACTTGGCCCATGAGGCCCGATACTTCCTCCCCGTATTCCCGTAACTCCCTGGTACTCCAAAAAATACCCGAATCACTCGGAACCTTTCTGATATCCGAATATAGTCGTCCAATATATCGATCATTACGTCTCGACCATTTCGAGACTCCTCGTCATGTCCCCAATCTCATCCGGGACTCCGAACTAACTTCGGTACATCAAATCACATAAACTCATAATACCAATCATCACCGAACATTAAGCGTGTGGAGCCTACGGGTTCAAGAACTATGTAGACATGACCGAGACACGTCTCCGGTCAATAACCAATAGCAGAACCTGGATGTTCATATTGGCTCCTACATATTCTACGAAGATCTTTATCGGTCAAACCGCATAACAACATACGTTGTTCCCTTTGTCATCGTTATGTTACTTGCCTGAGATTCGATCGTCGGTATCTCAATACCTAGTTCAATATCATTACCGGCAAGTCTCTTTACTCGTTTCCGTAATGCATCATCCCGCAACTAACTCATTACTTGCATTGCTTGCAAGGCTTATAGTGATGTGCATTACCGAGAGGGCCCAGAGATACATCTCCGACAATCGGAGTGACAAATCCTAATCTTGATCTATGCCAACTCAACAAGTGCCATCGGAGACACCTATAGAGCACCTTTATAATCACCCAGTTACGTTGTGACGTTTGGTAGCACACAAAGTGTTCCTCCGGTATTCGGGAGTTGCACAATCCCATAGTCATAGGAACATGTATAAGTCATGAAGAAAGCAATAGCAACAAACTAAACGATCATCGTGCTAGGCTAACAGATGGGTCAAGTCAATCACATCATTCCCTAATGATGTGATCCCGTTAATCAAATGACAACTCATGTCTATGGCTAGGAAACTTAACCATCTTTGATTCAACGAGCTAGTCAAGTAGAGGCATACTAGTGACACTTTGTTTGTCTATGTATTCACACATGTACTAAGTTTCCAGTTAATACAATTCTAGCATGAATAATAAATATTTATCATGATATAAGGAAATATAAGTAACAACTTTATTATTGCCTCTAGGGACTATTTACTTCAGCGCACACCTACCTCATGGCCGCCTCGGGACCCCCCCTGACTTGTCCCCAACTCCAACACCTCTTATATAAACCAAAACTTCCAGAAAATACAATAGATCGGGAGTTGCGCCGCCAGAAGCCTCCGTAGCCACCGAAAACCAATCTAGACCCATTCCGGCACCCTGCCAGAGGGAGGAATCCCTCTCCGGTGGCCATCTTCATCATCCTGGCGCTCTCCATGACGAGGAGGGAGTAGTTCACCCTCGGGGCTGAGGGTATGTACCAGTAGCTATGTGTTTGATCTCTCTCTCTCTCTCGTGTTCTTGAGTCGGCATGATCTTGATGTATCGCAAGCTTTGCTATTATAGTTGGATCTTATGATGTTTCTCCCCCTCTACTCTCTTGTGATGAATTGAATTTTCCCTTTGCAGTTATCTTATCGGATTGAGTCTTTAAGGATTTGAGAACACTTGATGTATGTCTTGCATGTGCTTATCTGTGGTGGCAATGGGATATCACGTGATTCACTTGATGTATGTTTTGGTGATCAACTTGCGAGTTCCGTGACCTCATGAACTTATGTATAGGGGTTGGCACACGTTTTCGTCTTGACTCTCCAGTAGAAACTTTGGGGCACTCTTTGAAGTTATTTGTGTTGGTTGAATAGATGAATCTAAGATTGTGTGATGCATATTGTATAATCATACCCACGGATATTTGAGGTGACATTGGAGTATCTAGGTGACATTAGGGTTTTGGTTGATTTGTGTCTTAAGGTGTTATTCTAGTACGAACTCTATGATAGATTGAACGGAAAGAATAGCTTCGTGTTATTTTACTACGGACTCTTGAATAGATCGATCAAAAAGGATAACTTTGAGGTGGTTTCGTACCCTACTATAATCTCTTCGTTTGTTCTCCGCTATTAGTGACTTTGGAGTGACTCTTTGTTGCATGTTGAGGGATAGTTATGTGATCCAATTATGTTATTATTGTTGAGAGAACTTGCACTAGTGAAAGTATGAACCCTAGGCCTTGTTTCAACGCATTGCAATACCATTTGTGCTCACTTTTATCATTAGTTACCTTGTAGTTTTTATATTTTCAGATTACAAAAACCAATGTTGAGGATATCCCTTATCGGGAACTTATCGGTCGACCCATGATAAGGAGTAAATCGTCCAGTTTATCGGCATATTGGCCGATTTATTTCCATATCGGTTAATTTATCGGTCGATTTATCTTATCGGTCAGACAACGGTAAGTGATAAAGCAGCCGATTTATCGGAATATCAGAAGATATCTTGAACAGTGACAAAAACCATTATATACTATCCATATTGCACTTGTATCACCATCTCTTCGCCGAACTAGTGCACCATTACAATTTACCATTGTATTGGGTGTGTTGGGGACACAAGAGACTCTTTGTTATTTGGTTGCAGTGTTGCTTGAGAGAGACCATCTTCATCCTACGCCTCCCACGGATTGATAAACCTTAGGTCATCCACTTGAGGGAAATTTGCTACTGTCCTACAAACCTCTGCACTTGGAGGCCCAACAATGTCTACAAGAAGAAGGTTGTGTAGTAGACATCAAGCTCTTTTCTGGTGCCGTTGCCGAGGAGGTTAGTGCTTGAAGGTATATCTTTAGATCTTGCAATAGAATCTTTTTGTTTCTTGTTTTATCACTAGTTTAGTCTATAAAAGAAAATTACAAAAAATGGAATTGAGGGTACCTCATATGCTTCATATTTTTAATGTCTTTCATGAAAATAAGGATTCCGATAATTGTGCCAAAGTGTTAGAAGAAGAATGCATTAGAATGTTTGGCACTAAATCTTTGTATGATGAGCATGATTGCAGTGTTGTTAGTATGAATTCCTTGAATATCTATGATGCTAATGATATGTAAAACCACAAGCTTGGGGATGCTATGTATGATGAAGACTATATTTTTTGTCCCCCAAGTTTTGATGGGCAAATTTATTATGATGATAGCATGCCTCCTATTTATGATGATTATATTGATGAAAGTGAGTTTGGAAGAGTGTCAACTTTAGGAAGTGATGATCCCACTATTTTGGAGGGTGTTGAATCTTATTTTGACAATTATGAAAGTGGATTTGGAGAGGTCATGACTTTATTTAGTAATGATTCCACTATCTTGAAAGAGGTTTCAATCGATTACAAGTAGTGATGATTATTGTGATGACACTTATGCTATAAAAAGTAGTGATGATTATATTTATAAAACTTGTCATGATTATGATTACCCTTTTTTTAACATTACTATTTTAATGTGGAAACAATTTATAGTACTCGAGTCTCTTATGATACTTCCACTATTCCGAATGAGAAGAATTTTGCTTATGAGGAGAGTAATAAAATTTCTATGCTTGTAGATCATGAAAAGAATGCTTTAGGTGCTGGTTGTATTGTTGAATTCATTCATGATCCTACTGAAAATTATTATGAGGGAGGAACTTATGCTTGTAGGAATTGCAATAATATCAAGTTTCCTCTCTATGCGCTTAAAGTTTTAAAGTTATGCTTGTTTTGCCCTCCTATGCTAGTTGATTATGGTTCCCACAAGTTGTTTGCTCACAAAATACCTATGCAGAGGAAGTGGGTTAGACTTAAATGTGCTAGTCATATTCTTCATGATGCTCTCTTTATGTTTCAATTCTTATCCTTTATGTGAGCATCATTGAAATCATCATGCCTAGCTAGGGGCGTTAAACGATAGCGCTTGTTGGGAAGCAACCCGATTTTATTTTTGTTCCTTAATTTTTGTTCCTGTTTAGTAATAAATAATTTATATAGCCTCTGTTTATATGTGTTTTTATGCTTTTAATTAGTGTTTGTGCCAAGTAGAACCTTTGGGAAGACTTGGGTGAAGTCTTTGTGATCTTGTTGTAAAAACAGAAACTTTAACGCTCACGAGATTAGCTGCCATTTTTTACTGGAGAGTGAGATTAAGTTGTTCTTTTTGAAGATGATTAATAGACAAATTCCTCACGTCCAAAAATTTATTTTTGAATTTTTGGGGTTCCAGAAGTATACATTTGATCCAGATTACTACAGACTGTTTTGTTTTTGACAGATTCTGTTTTCTAAGTGTTGTTTGCTTATTTTCATGAATCTATGAGTAGTATCGGAGGATATGAACCATAGATGAGTTGGAATACAGTAGATATTACACCAATATGAATTTAGAATGATTTCACAATAGTACCTAAGTGGTGATTTATTTTCTTATACTAACGAAGCTTACGAGTTTTTTGTTAAGTTTTGTGTTGTGAAGTTTTCAAGTTGTGGGTATAGATTCGATGGATTATGGAATGAGGAGTGGCAAGAGCCTAAGCTTGGGAATGCCCAAGGCACCCCAAGGAAATATTCAAGGACAACCAAGAGCCTAATCTTGGGGATGCCCTGGAAGGCATCCCCTCTTTTATCTTCGTTCATCGGTAACTTTACTTGGAGCTATATTTTTATTCACCACATGATATGTGTTTTGCTTGGAGCATCATTTTATTTTATTTTGTTTTGCTTGCTGTTTGAATAAAATACCAAGATCTTAAATTCTTAAATGTTAGAGAGTCTTCACATAGTTGCATAATTATTCAACTACTCATTGATCTTCACTTATATCTTTCGGAGTAGTTTGTCATTTGCTCTAGTGCTTCACTTATATCCTTTTAGAGCATGGTGGTGGTTTTATTTTGAAGAAATTGATGAAATCTCGTGCTTCACTTATGTTATTTTGAGAGTCTTTAGAACAGCATGGTAATTTACTTTGGTTATGAGTTTAGTCCTAATATGATGGGCATCCAAGAGGGATATAATAAAAAAAACATTCATATAATGTGCATTGAATACTATGTGAAGTTTGATACTTGATGATTATTTTGAGATATGAAGATGGTGATATTAGATTCATGCTAGTTGAGTAGTTGTGGATTTGAGAGATACTTGTGTTAAAGTTTGTGATTCCCGTAGCATGCACGTATGGTGAACCGTTATGTGATGAAGTCGGGGCATGATTTGTGTATTGATTGTCTTCCTTATGAGTGGCGGTCGGGGAGGAGCGATGGTCTTTTCCTACCAATCTATCGCCCTAGGAGCATGCACTTAGTACTTTGTTTTGATAACTACTAGATTTTTTCAATAAGTATGTGAGTTCTTTATGACTAATGTTGAGTCCATGGATTATACGCACTCTCACCCTTCCACCATTGCTAGCCTCTCTAGTACCGCGCAACTTTCGCCGGTATCATACACCCACTATATACCTTCCTCAAAACAGCCACCATATCTACCTATTATGGCATTTCCATAGCCATTCCGAGATATATTGCCATGCAACTTTCCACTGTTCCATTTATTATGACACGCTTCATCATTGTCATATTGCCTTGCATGATCATGTAGTTGACATCGTATTTGTGGCAAAGCCACCGTTCATAATTCTTTCATACATGTCACTCTTGATTCATTGCACATCCCGGTACACCGCCGGAGGCATTCACATAGAGTCATATTTTTTTCTAAGTATCGAGTTGTAAGTAAATAAAAGTGTGATGATCATCACTATTAGTGCATTGTCCTAGTGAGGAAAGGATGATGGAGACTATGATTCCCCCACAAGTCGGGATGAGACTCCGGACGAAAAATAAAGAGAAAAGAAAAAAATAGGCCATAAAAAAGGAGAAGGCCCCAAAACACAAAACAAAACAAAAAATGAGAGAAAAGAGAGAAGGGGCAATGCTACTATCCTTTTACCACACTTGTGCTTCAAAGTAGCACCATGATCTTCATGATAGAGAGTCTCCTATGTTGTCACTTCCATATACTAGTGGGAATTTTTTATTATAGAACTTGGCTTGTATATTCCAATGATGGGCTTCCTCAAAATGCCCTAGGTCTTCGTGAGCAAGCAAGTTGGATGCACCCCCACTTAGTTTCTTTTGTTGAGCTTTCATACACTTATAGCTCTAGTGCATTCGTTGCATGGAAATCCCTACTCACTCACATTGATATCTATTGATGGGCATCTCCATAGCTTGTTGATACGCCTAGTTGATGTGAGACTATCTTCTCCTTTTTGTCTTCTCCACAACCACCATTCTATTCCACCTATAGTGATATATCCATGGCTCACGCTCATGTATTGCGCGAAGATTGAAAAAAGTTTGAGAACATCAAAAGTATAAAACAATTGCTTGGCTTGTCATCGGGGTTGTGCATGATTTAAATATTTTGTGTGATGAAGATAGAGCACAGCCAGACTATATGATTTTGTAGGGATAGCGTTCTTTGGCCATGTTTTTTGAGAAGACATGATTACTTTGTTAGTATTCTTGAAGTATTATTATTTTTATGTCAATATTAAACTTTTGTCTTGAATCTCATGGATCTGAATATTCTTGCCACAATAAATAGAATTACATGGATAAATATGTTAGGTAGCATTCCACATCAAAAAATATGTTTATATCATTTACCTACTCGAGGACGAGCAGGAATTAAGCCTGAGGATGCTTGATACGTCTCCAACTTATCTATAATTTTATATTGTTCCATGCTATTATATTATCAACCTTGGATGTTTTATATGCATTAATATGCTATTTTATATGATTTTTGGGACTAACCTATTAACCTAGAGCCCAGTGCCAGTTTTTCTTTTTTCTTTTTTTAACTATCGCAGAAAAGGAAAATCAAACGGAGTCCAATTGACCTGAAACTTCATGGAGATCATTTTTGGACCAGAAGAAGCCCACGGAGTACTGGAGGTGGGCCAGAAGAGTCCCGAGGCCACCACGAGGGTGGGAGCGCGCCCTACCCCCTGGGCGCGCCCCCTGCCTCGTGGCCGCCTCGGGAACCCCCCTGACTTGTCCCTGACTCCAACACCTCTTATATAAACCAAAACTTCCAGAAAATACAATATATCAGGAGTTCCGCCGCCAGAAGCCTCCGTAGCAACCAAAAACCAATCTAGACCCGTTCCGGCACCCTGCCGGAGAGGGGAATCCCTCTCCGGTGGCCATCTTCATCATCATGGCACTCTCCATGACGAGGAGGGAGTAGTTCACCCTCGGGTATGAGGGTATGTACCAGTAGCTATGTGTTTGATCTCTCTCTCTCTCTCTCTCTCTCTCTCTCTCTCTCTCTCTCTCTCGTGTTCTTGAGTCGGCACGATCTTGATGTATCGCGAGCTTTGCTATTATAGTTGGATCTTATGATTTTTCTCCCCCTCTACTCTCTTGTGATGAATTGAGTTTTCCGTTTGAAGTTATCTTATCGGATTGAGTCTTTAAGGATTTGAGAACACTTGATGTATGTCTTGCATGTGGTTATCTATGGTGACAATGGGATATCATGTGATCCACTTGATGTATGTTTTGGTGATCAACTTGCGATTTCCATGACCTCGTGAACTTATGCATAGGGGTTGGCACACGTTTTCATCTTGACTCTTCGGTAAAACTTTGGGGCACTCTTTGAAGTTCTTTGTGTTGGTTGAATAGATGAATCTGAGATTGTGTGATGCATATCATATAATCATACCCACGGATACTTGAGGTGACATTGGAGTATCTAGGTGACATTAGGGTTTTGGTTGATTTGTGTCTTAAGGTGTTATTCTAGTACGAACTCTATGATAGATTGAACGGAAAGAATAGATTCGTGTTATTTTACTACGGACTCTTGAATAGATCGATCAGAAAGGATAACTTTGAGGTGGTTTCCTACCCTACCATAATCTCTTCGTTTGTTCTCCGCTATTAGTGACTTTGGGGTGACTCTTTGTTGCATGTTGAGCGATAGTTATGTGATCCAATTATGTTATTATTGTTGGCAGAACTTGCACTAGTGAAAGTATGAACCCGAGGCCTTGTTTCAACGCATTGCAATACCGTTTGTGCTCACTTTTATCATTAGTTACCTTGCTGTTTATATATTTTCAGATTACAAAAACCATTATCTACTATCCATATTGCACTTGTATCACCATCTCTTCGCCGAACTAGTGCACCTATACAATTTACCATTGTATTGGGTGTGTTGGGGACACAAGAGACTCTTTGTTATTTGGTTGCAAGGTTGCTTGAGAGAGACCATGTTCATCATATGGCTCCCAAGGATTGATAAACCTTAGGTCATCCACTTGAGGGAAATTTGCTACTGTCCTACAAACCACTGCACTTGGAGGCCCAACAACGTCTACAAGAAGAAGGTTGTGTAGTAGACATCAGTACAATAGTGATCCAGGAGTAGATCACTAAATAGCGGTCAAAATTATCCTTAGTTACCTAAGAGGACTAAGGAAATATTTCTCTGTTATGGAGGTGATAAAGAGTTCATCGTAAAGAGTTACGTCGATGCAAGCTTTGACACTGATTTAGATGACTCTATGTCTCAATCTGGATACGTATTGAACATGGGAGCAATTAGCTAGTGTAGCTCCATGCAAAGCATTGTAGACATAGAAATTTGTGAAATACATACGAATCTGAATGTGACAAACCCGTTGACTAAACCCTTCTCACCAACAAAACATGATCACACCTTAGTGCTCTTTTGAGTGTTAATCACACGGCGATGTGAACTAGATTATTGACTTTAGTAAACTCTTCGAGTGTTAGTCACATGGCGATGTGAACTATGGGTGTTAATCACATGACGATGTGAACTAGATTATTGACTCTATTGCAAGTCGGATTGAGGGAGTCCTGGATTAGGGGGTCTCTGGACAGCCGGACTATATCCTTTGGCCGGACTGTTGGACTATGAAGATACGAGATTGAAGACTTCGTCCCGTGTCCGGATGGGACTCTACTTGGCATGGAAGGCAAGGTAGGCAATACGGATATGCATATCTCCTCCTTTGTAACCGACCTTGTGTAACCCTAGCCTCCTCCGGTGTCTATATAAACCGGAGGGTTTTAGTCCATAGGACAACATACAATCATACCATAGGCTAGCTTCTAGGGTTTAGCCTCTCCGATCTCGTGGTAGATCAACTCTTGTACTACTCGTATTATCAAGAACAATCAAGCAGGACGTAGGGTTTTACCTCCATTAAGAGAGCCCGAACCTGGGTAAAACATCGTGTCCCCTGCCCCTTGTTACCATCTGCCTTAGACGCACAGTTTGGGACCCCCTACCTGAGATCCGCCGGTTTTGACACCGACATTGGTGCTTTCATTTAGAGTTCCTCTGTGTCGTCACCGTTAGGCCTGATGGCTCATTCGATCATTGATAGCGATGCAGTCCAGGGTGAGACTTTTCTCCCCGGACAGATCTTTGTATTCGGCAGCTTCGCACTGCGGGCCAACTCGCTTGGCCATCTGGAGCAGATTGAGAGTTACGCCCCTGGCCACCAGGTCAGGTTTGGAAGCTTAAACTACACGGACGGTGTCGGTGTCAAAACCGGCGGATCTCAGGTAGGGGGTCCCGAACTGTGCGTCTAAGGCGGATGGTAACAGGAGGCAGGGGTCACGATGTTTTACCCAGGTTCGGGCCCTCTTGATGGAGGTAAAACCCTACGTCCTGCTTGATTAATATTGATGATATGGGTAGTACAAGAGTAGATCTACCACGAGATTTGAGAGGCTAAACCCTAGAAGCTAGCCTATGGTATGATTGTATGTTGTCCTACGGTCTAAAACCCTCTGGTTTATATAGACACCGGAAAGGGCTAGGGTTACACAAGGTCGGTTACAAAGAAGGAGATACACATATCCGTATTGCCTAGCTTGCCTTCCACGCCAAGTAGAGTCCCATCCGGACACGAGACAAAGTCTCCAATATTGTATCTTCATAGTCTAACAGTCCGGCCGAAAGATATAGTCCGGCTATCTGGAGACCCCCTAATCCAGGACTCCCTCAGTAGCCCCTGAACCAGGCTTTCACGAGTCCGGCGCGCAGTATTGTCTTCGGCATTGCAAGGCGGGATCCTCCTCCGAATACACCACGGAAGAATTTGAATACAAGGATAGTGTCCGACCCTGCAAAATAAGTTCCACATACCACGGAAGAATTTGAATACAAGGATAGTGTCCGACCCTGCAAAATAAGTTCCACATACCACCGTAGAGAGAATAATATTTCCACAAATCCAATTTGCTGACTTGTTTTGGCGACACGACATTATGCCATGGCCCGGTGATTATTCGAACCATTTCCTTTAACCAGCCCCGCACATAACTCGAGTCAGTTTTTTGACACGTCTTGTCAAAGCAGAGATTGTGTCCCCTTATCATGGGATTCTCATCAATACGGGTGTGGGTAACCCAACCGCGCCATCGATTACGGCGTTTGGGGGATAAGCGAGTTTTACCAGGCTAGTGGGGACGCATAGTTTCGTCCGCCCATATAAAGGGATAAGGATTCACCTTTTCATCCACGCCTTCTTCCTCCTTTGCTCATCCATTTTCGCACACTCTTGCTCCAGCGCCCAAGTTCGCATTTCCCACCTCGACCTTCTCCAACCATGTCCGGAGCGGGAGGCAAGTGGATGGTCTCCTCCATCATGGAGGGACACATCAAGAAGCTGAGGAGAGCCGGATACCTGCCCGACGACATCGCGCACCAGCTCCTAGACGAGGGGCAGCTCATCCCCACCCCCAGGCCCCATGAGAGGGTAGTGTTCCTTACCCATTTCCTCCGCGGACTGGGATTCCCTCTCCACCAATTCGTCCGGGGGCTCATGTTCTACTACGGCCTGGATTTCCACGATCTGGCCCCGAACTTCATCCTCAACATCTCGGCGTTTATCATCGTGTGCGAGGCCTTCCTCCGCATCAAGCCCCACTTCGGCTTATGGCTGAAGACCTTCAATGTCAAGCCGAAGGTAGTGAGCGGCCGCCAGGCGGAGTGCGGAGGAGCCATGGTGGGCAAGATGCCCAACGTCACATGGCTCAAGAGCTCCCTCGTGGAGACCATAAAGGGGTAGCAATCGGGGTGGTTCTACATCACCGAGCCGCGTGACCCTAAATGGGCAGGGGCCCCCGAGTTTCGATCTGGCATCCCCACGCGGCTCACCTCCTGGCAAGAGAAGGGCCTGTCCTGGGGTAGTTCGGGAGAGCTGACCGGACTCCAAACATGTATTCAAAACATGGTGAACAAAAAGCTCAAACTTGTCAACGTAGTCCAGGTAATGCTCATCCGCCGGATCCTCCCGTGCCAACAATGGGCCTTCAACTTGTGGGAGTTCGACCCGGCCCAGCACCGAACTTTGAACAGGCTCTTCGACACAACACACGAGGATGCCTGGAGGGTGCTATTCAAGGGTGCCGAGGTTCCCCCTCCCACTACCGAGGATCACGGATTCAGCACGCAGCGTCAAGCCAGTGCGGTAAGCTGTTTTACCTCTTACAGGATACTTTTTTTTCATAGTTTGACTCTATGCGGGATCTAAGCTCCCGTACCTTTGATAGGACTGGCAGGAGACGGCCAGACATATTGACTATCCAACTCCTTTGCCCGAAGGCCCAGCAGACGCTCTCCTGGTGAAGATGCTGACTCCGGCTCCTTATACGGTGCCGGAGAAGACCAAGAAGGCCAAGGGAACCCGAAAGAGTTCCCGACGCCAGGCGTCATCGGACTCATCGTCTGATGACTCTATGGCGCACTCCTCCCCCGAAGATGAGGAGGCAGAAGAAGATGCTCCCCCTTCAGACGGGGGAGACAAGAAGAGGAAGGCCGCCCCAACTGGGGAGGCCGAAGGGTCCAAGAAGGGAAGGATTCTCCTTACGGACAGTTCTACCACCGCCGCCGACGGCGAAGACGGGTGGCTGCCCAGGGCCAAGCCCCTGGGGAAGTCGTAAGTATTCGGATACCAGAGTGACTCACAGCATTCCTCTGTTGCACTGCTTCCCCTAACGCAAATATGATTATGCAGGCCGCCACGAGCCCGTATCGATGTATCGTCGGACAGCTCCCTGGGCTCGTCGGATATGGATAGCGATCCACTTCTGATCGCCACCTCCCCTTGCCCT
Organism: Triticum dicoccoides; assembly: GCF_002162155.2. Classification (NCBI taxonomy): domain Eukaryota; kingdom Viridiplantae; phylum Streptophyta; class Magnoliopsida; order Poales; family Poaceae; genus Triticum; species Triticum dicoccoides. Next base: position 107,551,623 of record NC_041386.1, read on the forward strand.
GCGGACGATGCTGAGGTGTTGTCTCACGAGGCACCGGGTCGAGGGGAGACAGTCCTGGAGGCGCCTCAAGGCGACCTTCCGGACTCCGGGAGCAGAGGGGACAAGGCCCCTGAGGGCTCCGAGTTCGGCCCTCAGCCGGACATCGTGCCGGAACCTCCAGTGATTCTGGACTCGGGCAGGCGGCCTCCTTCCAAGAGGGGAAAGACGCCTGTACCGGTGACCTCTGTCCATCCAGAGGCACCGGACAATCTGCTAGAAGCGCTTCGCAGCGCTTCCATCGACGAGGAGCACCGTACTATTATGAGTGCGGTGGTCCAGAAGGTTCAGTCCGCCAAGAGCGGACTGACTGAAGCTTGTGCCAGCCTTCTAACAGGCTTTGAGGTAAGTGTTTAAGATATAGGAAAAATATTACCGCATAGAAAGTAGCCCCTGATGCTCTTTTCGGTGTTCACAAAGAAAAGCCGAATAGAGGATCAAACAGTATCGCAGGAGTCTAATATAAGTATGTCAATATGCATATGCAGGCTTCGCTGCTGGCATCTGCCGCACTGACTGCGGAGGTCACCGTACTGAAGCAGGACCTTAAAAGGTCCAAGGACGAGCTCGGCCTTGCCAAGAGGCAGCTCAAGGAGAACAAAGGTAAGTAATACCTAGTCTATGGATATGTATAAAAAGAATGCGATTGCAAAATGATAGGATCATCATGAATTTTCCAGGGGCCACGGCCGAAGTGGCGACCCTAAAGCAAGCGCTGTCCGAGGCCAAAACAAAGCGGCCAAGGAGCGCACCGAGCGAGAAAAGCAGGAGGCGCGGGTGGGCGGGGTGCAACAAGAGCTCCAAGCTTTCGTGACGAAGCATGAGGCGTTGGAGCTTGACTCGAAGACGCGGGAGTCTAAGCTTGCCGCGGCCCTTGAGAGCGCGAAGAATGCCAAGGCCGAAGCCTAAAGGGCCCTCCAGGAGATTGATGCGATGAAGAAGATAGTGGCGGGTAAGGCATTCTATATGCAAAGCAAGCATGTGGAAGTAAATTACCTGTTACTTACCCGAATCCGGAGCTCTCCAGGAGCATTCGCAGATTTGCCCCGCAGCGTGTCCGATGCCGCACAATTTTACCAGGCCGAGGAGGGAAGCTCAACGGAGAAGCTGTTCTGGTCTCAGTATATTCGGACCGAACACCCGGTGCCAATGAGCGACCAACTAAAGCAGCTGGTCGAGCTACACAAGGCGGACGAACAGGCCATGAAGGGCTTTATAGTCCGGCTGTGGCCTGGCGACGCCCTTCCGAACAGCTACTTTGGCCTGGTGAGGCGGCTTGTGGATGCCTGCCCACGGCTGGAAGTCGTCAAGCGGTTCGTCTGCATCGAAGGTGCACGTCGAGCCTTCGCCCGTGTGAAGGTGCAATGGGCCAAGCTAGACGCCGTGAAGCTGATCAAGGAAGGACCGCCGCAGGGTAAGGAGCATCGCACCCTCGAAATTTATTACGAGGGTGTCCTGAAGGGTGCCTGTCTTGTAGCGGACGAATGTTCCAAGGATGTAATATTTGAATAAACTTGCTCGTGTGATCCTGTATGATGAAAACTTGTTTCATATGCGCAATGCAACGCTTGTTTGAATTTAAAATATTACCTTCTGTTTGGCTGTTTATTCAATCTGAGAGATGGCTAGTCCTCGGCTTCTGCCCCCATGCCACGAGTGCTGGGGTGTTCGGGATAAACCTGAGCACTCTTGTTCCCATTTTTGGGTCCTTCGAGGGAGGTGCTCAGCACAACGAACAAGGCAACCGGACTAATAATGCTTTATCACTCTCACTTAGCCATAGAATTCTATAATTTTAAATTTCGGCGAAGCCCCTAGTATTCGGAAGGCCGAATACAGGGCGCGATACACGCCTTTAAGCCGGACAGGGTCAGCCCCTCGCTCTAAGCGGTATAAGTCTTTAGGTACTCGAAACCGCGCCGAACAGCGACCAGTCTCTCGCCTTATCATGACAGCCAGTTTTAGCTTTCTCTACTGAGGTGCTTAGCCCAGCAGAACCGGGGCACAATCGCAGTAGTTCTCCTAGCGCTACCTTAGCCGATAGAGCGGAACGTAAGGTACCAAAACATAGGAGCCGGGCAAACCCAACATTTGACCAAAGACATGATTCGGAGCTGATGCATATAATGCTATAAGTTTGGGTGCCGCACTTGTGGAAGTGTTCGGACTTCTCACACCATATTGTGGGGTACTTAAGCCCCTGGTGTATTGGTTGTACCAAGGTGTACGGTTGCAAGGCGTTATTAATGAACACATATATATACTAGGAATGCAATAATAGTCGTAATGTTATGCATTGTTTATTCAAAAAGGTGTGTTAAAGCATAATGATACAGATAGTGTGATAAGCAAAAAGTAGGACTATGTCCCTTCCAAGGGCAAGCTCAGGAATAGTATTAAAGCAAATATTTTGCTCGTTATCGTAATCCACCTGGGAATTCCGTGGTGTGACGTAGCTTTTTGCCTCCTTGGTTGCTGCATCATGTGTTCGGTAATCATGCTGCCGGACAGGGTTTCCAGAGATTAAAGTCCTGAAAAGAGAAAAATAACAAAGCGGGAAGCCCCTAGTGTAGTTTAAGTCGCGTCTTGGGGCGTGCCGTAGTTGTGCCCCCCTCCCCACCTGTGTCCATGGTATTTTTAATGCGTAATTATGTACGCGTGGCACGGATTTCACCGTTTGGCTGGGACTGGGGTGGGGGCCGCATTGCTACGCGAGCTCAGATCATGCCAGGCGGTCTAGATGCCGATTACTCCGAGCGCGCTTGAAGGTGTCTGGGTCTTGAAACGCCGAACTGGTGGATTGCCTTGAGAGGCTGCTTTGCGCTTTTGCTGCGAGGGCCGCAGTGTGCTCCTCCATTCGGAGAGAGCGCTTTGTGTTTCCATTAACTTTAATAACCCCACGAGGTCCTAGCATCTTGAGCTTGAGGTATGCATAATGCGGTACCACATTGAATCTCGCAAATGCGGTTCACCGGAGCAGTGCATGATAACCACTGCGGAACGGGACTATATCGAAGATTAATTCTTTGCTTCAGAAGTTATTCGGGGATCCGAAGAGCACTTCCGGTGTAATTGAGCATGTGCAATGGGCCTCTACACCTGGAATAACGCTTTTAAAGGTTGTTTTTGTGGGTTTGATCCTTGAGGGGTCTATACCCATTTTCTGCACTGTGTCCTGATAAAGGAGGTTCAGGCTGTTGCCGCCATCCATAAGGACTCGAGTGAGGTGAAATCCGTAAATGATTGGGTCTAGGACCAGTGCGGCGAATCCGCCATGACGGATACTAGTGGGGTGGTCCCTGCGATCGAAGGTGATCAGACAGGAGGACCATGGGTTGAACTTTGGGGCGACTGGCTCCAACGCATATACGTCCCTGAGCGCACGCTTCCGCTCCCTCTTGGGGATGTGGGTTGCGTATATCATGTTCACCGTCCACACTTGTGGGGGGAACCTCTTCTGTCCTCCGGTGTTCGGCTGCTGGGGCTCTTCCTCGTCATCGCTATGTGGCCCCTTATCTTTGTATTCGGCAATTAACTTGCCGGCCTGCTTGAACACCCAACAATCCCTGTTGGTGTGGTTGGTTGGCTTGTCGGGGGTGCCGTGTATTTGACACGAGCGATCGAGTATATGGTCCAAACTGGACGGGCCCAGAGTGCTTCTTATGAATGGCTTTTTTCCGCTGACCGGGTTTAGAGCCTTTGAATCCGGCATTGACTGACGTATCTTCAGTATTATCGTTGTTAATGCGGCGCTTATGTTTGTTGCGACGTGACCTGCTATTACCGTCCTTGGTATCCGAAGTACCATGGGTCTTTGACACATTGTTACCGCGAGCCAGCCAGCTATCTTCTCCTGCACAAAAGCGGGTCATGAGTGTCGTGAGGGCTGCCATAGATTTCGGCTTTTCCTGACCAAGGTGTCGGGCTAGCCACTCATCGCGGATGTTGTGTTTGAAAGCTGCTAGGGCCTCTGCATCTGGACAGTCGACGATTTGATTTTTCTTTGTTAGGAACCGAGTCGAGAATTGCCTGGCCAATTCTTCTGGCTGCTGAATTATGTGGCTCAAGTCATCGGCATCTGGTGGTCGCACATAAATGCCCTGAAAGTTGTCGAGGAATGCGGCTTCCAGATCTTCCCAACAGCTAATGGACTCTGTTGGCAAGCTGTTAAGCCAATGCCGCGCTAGTCCTTTGAGCTTTAGTGGGAGGTATTCAATGGCGTGTAAGTCATCACCGCGGGCCATGTGGATGTGGAGGAGGAAATCCTCGATCCATACCGCAGGATCTGTTGTGCCGTCGTATGATTCAATATTTATGGGTTTGAAACCTTCTGGGATTTGATGATCCATTACTTCGTCTGTGAAGCATAAGGGGTGCGCGGTGCCTCTGTATTGGGCTATATCGCGACGCAGCTCGAATGGGTCTTGCCCGCTATGTTCGGCCCGGCCGGATTTACTTTTAATGTATCTGGCGTGACGTTTATCGTCTCGCATAGTGGCGCGCCCTCGTGATCCGTAGATCAATCTTGCATGTTTTGCTTTGTCCTCCAATACGTCTCACAGGTCTGGCGTGTTTCCCCATGCTTTTTTATTTGAATGGCGTCGGGGTGCAGGCTGAGCTTTTGGCTGGAATGCCTCTCTATCACGGCCACGAGGTGGCCGATCAGCCGCGTCATACGCTTCTTCCTCCAGTCAAGGTAGCAACCTGCATTTTGGGTAACTCTTGGAGGGCGCTCGAGTTTATATTCCTCGGCCGCGAGGACTTCAGTCCATCTGTCAGCTAGCAGATCTAGATCAGCTTGAAGCTCCTGCTGCTTTTTCTTAAGGCTATTTGCCGTGGCCATAAGCCGGCGCTTGAAGCGCTCTTGTTCGACGGGATCCTCTGGCACGGCGAATTCGTCATCGCCGAGGCTTGCCTCATCTTCGAAGGGGGGTATATAATTATCATCCTCCGCCTCTCCATCTGCCGCTCTCTCAGGAGGGCTGGCTCCTCCATCCTCCTGCTCTAAATCTTGCTGGAGGGGATTGTTGTTGTCTTCGGCACTATCCGGAGTGTTATTCCCTCCTGTGCCGGTATCACCACTTTTGCTTTGGCGGGACTTAGAGCGGCGCCGCAGACATCGGCGCTTGGGTTGCTTCTTGGAGGGGTCATCCTCCGCTGTCTCGTCGCCATTGCCTTCTTTGGGTGTATCCACCATGTATATATCGTATGATGAGGTGGCTGTCCAGTGCCCTGTGGGCAGTGGTTCCTATTTGTCGGATTTCAGGTTCCGGCAGACCCTTGAGGTTCGAACACTGGGGTGCGTGCAAAGATTTCGCCTCCTACCTTCCTGCACCCCTCCGCCGCGCTAGGATCAAAGCTATGAAAAGAACAACACAAGGGACACAGGATTTATACTGGTTTGGGCCACCGTTGTGGTGTAATACCCTACTCCAGTGTGTGGTGTGGTGGATTGCGTCTTGGGCTGATGATGATGAATAGTACAAGGAAGAACAGCCTCGCAAGGGTCTGTTCTTGGCTGGGGCGATGAACTGCTGGGAGGAGTTCAGCCACCTTTCTCTCTCTCTCCCTCTTTCCAACTGGTCGACCCTTTGGAGGAGACTAAGCCGAACCCTTTGCTACGTGGGTGGCCGGTCCTATTTATAGTGTCCCTGGTCCTCTCCCCAAATATTGAGCGGGGAGGGAGCCAACAATGGCGGGCTAATTTGAAGGGGGACAGCAAGTATCAACTATCCTGACAAAAGTAGTCTTCGCCTGCGCAAAGCTCTGGTGATGACGCCGTCTTGGGCTCCACGGTGACCTCCGTCTCGTAGTCCTCCTGGTCTTGGTCTCGTTGCACCGAAATGGCAACCTTTGCCTGACGCCTCGGTACTCCACGGCTGCGCTTGCCCCCTTTGCACCAAAGAGGAAAGGAGGACGCTGCGCGGGCTGGCACCCGCCTGGCGCCCTGAGTCGTCATGGCTTGCGTCACGGGCACCTCGCGAGGTACCCCGCCTCGATCTCTCCGCCTCCTCGTGAGCCAGCCTGACGAGGTCGTGCCTGAGGAAGCTCCGTGTCATCCGCCCCGCGAGTCTTGGCCCCTCGCGAGGGTCTTGAGTTTGTGTTGGTGAAGATGGGCCGTGCTGGGCCCCCTTTTGAGCCATGCCGCAGGCCGCAGGCAGGCAAGTCTGGGGACCCCCGTTCCCAGAATGCCGACAGTAGCCCCCGGGCCCAAGGCGCGCCCGGACTTGGCCGTGCAAGGAGGCGGAAGGGCAAGAGCGAAGCGCCACGGGCCCTAACAGCCTGCGGCCTTAGGCGCCGCGCGGCAGTTGATTGGACGTGGGCGGCACTGTAACCCCACGCCCTCCTTATCTTGCGCCTTGCTAGGCGGACCCGTAGTCTTACACAGCCGTTCCCTTTTTATCGCTCGAGTGCTTCCTGTCCTTCCTCCGCTCGAACCCTGGTTTCTGTTTGTAATTCGATCTTGAATCCTCCCCCCCCCCTTTCCTATCGCCATGGCCCCAACAAAGAAGGGGAGAGGGAAGAATCCCGTGTCTCCGCCTTGCCCGCCGCCGTTGGCGGCCCCCGCCGAGGGTTTGGGTAAGGTCAACTTGGCTCTGGCCACCATCTTCAATGAATGCGGGAGAACGACGGCATGGCCCGCGTCCCACTTCTCCATCGGCAGGATAGTTACCAAGGTCCCATATTTCGCCGACGCCCTGTGGGCAGGTCTGGTTCCCCACTTTTCTGATTTCTTCAATGCCGTGCTCTCCCACTATTAGATCCACATGCTGCATCTGAGTCCTGGATCCATCACCCTCCTTTCGGTATTTGCCTTCGTTTGTGAAGCCATGGTGGGCATCCCTCCTTCGGTTGCCTTGTTGCGCCACTTCTTCTCGCTGCATCTTGTCGGCCCTACCCAATGCTGGGCGTGCGTAAGCTTCGTTGCCGCGCCAGAGACTGCCGCCTCTGAGATTGACTTCAAGCTCCCCATGCCCGCGGTTGGGTTCCGCGAGCGGTGGCTGTATGTGGACGCAGGGGTGCCCAGCCCCCTGCTAACGGAGCCAACCTCGCCTGCTGTCCCCAATTCAGGCTGGGGCCAGGTGGCGCTTGAGAGCCCCCGGCTCGTCTTCGTCTGGCGCCGCTTCACGCTCTTAAGGTCACTTGGCGTGACAGCGCCCAAGGTGGTGAAGGAGTTCCTGCTATGCCGTGTTGCTCCTCTTCAACGCCACTCTCACCGGATGTGGGCCTTCCGTGGGCGCGAGGATAGTATGAGGCTCCAGGAAGAGGACCTGGCTCCTGAGGTGCTGAAGATGGCGCTCTTGACCCTGGCTGGGGACCCCAACCCCGGCAGCGTCCGGCAGGGAGGGGCCTTGCTGTACCTCTGCCAGAGCAGGGTCGACTTTGTGAAGCAGATGCCTGCCTTTGATGAGTGGGGGCTGCGCCCCGCCGACTTTTAGGGGTCTTGCGAGAATCAGGTGGTGGTGACTGCCCTTCCAGTCGGCCAAGGCAACTCGTCCTCGAGTGGCGGAGCAGGGAGGTACGAGGCGCCAGAGGCCGAGGGGGATCCCGGCGTGGTGACGGCACTGGGCGAGGCTCATGAGGAAGCAGTTATCGGGGCCCGTACCGCAAAGGCTGAGGGTGACAAACAGCTGCCCTCTGCGCCTGCGACTGGCGCCCCTGAGGCTCCAGCTGCTTCTCTTGGGGAGGCGATTAGCGGCGCACATAAGGCAGGCGCCCCTGACGCTGATCGTCTTGACGCTCCATCTTCATCGCAGGTCGATCCCTGCGCCCGACTCTTAGGCCGCTTCCGCGTGGACTTTGGGGCTCTCCGAAAGAGAAGGGAGGCCCTGGGCGACGGTTACCCTTGTCGCCTGCTGAAGCGCAGAATGTACTTCGCCACTGATGAGTAAGCCTTCTCCTTTCCCTGCTCCTGATCCTTCCGTTGCTCTTACTGACCCTTGCTCCGCAGGCCCCTTCCAACCGAGCTTGCTGAGATGGCTGAGGAGCCGTCCCCCTTGGCTTTGCCCCCTCCACCGTCCTCGAGCGCCCCAAGCAGCGGAGCCCTTGTGGCAAGGGCGATCGAAGAGGCGAACCATCCCGAGGCGTATCGTGGCCCCGCGCACCTCGCGATCCTCCTTCGCGAGCCCTCTCGTGGCATAGCCAACCTGCCGTGGGCTTCTCGCCTGGTCATGGACTGCGATTGGCTGAGGCGCTTCCTGCGCTCTTCTCCTGAGGTCGGGCTGGCCCCAGGCCGGGCTTCTGACGCGGCGTGCCCGGCCGTCGCGAGGGTGCCAGCCCCCAGCCCCCAGCCTGGAGGGGGAGCACTGACCTGCAGCCCCCGGCGCTTGCTTGGGGCAGATGACGGTGTGGAAGACGTGCTTGAGCGCGCTCGGGAGCATCGCGCTCTCCACCAAGGATTCCTTAGGGCGACTGACGCAGTGAGCCTGCTTGGTGAGGAGCTTGCTGATGAAGACGCGCGCCTTGAGGCCGACGGCCTGCGCCTGACTGCAGAGAGGCGCGAGCTAGAGGGCGCCATTGCCCTTGCGTGCCATCAGCGCGACCTTGATGAAGCAGAGGCCAAGGCGTCGTTGGTGGCCTCTCGGGAGGCCCGGTCTCGGGCTGCTAAGGAAGCTCGGGAGGCTGACCGGCGGCGAACGGCTGCAGAGGAGCGGGCTCGGGAGCTCCTGGCCTGGAGCCACTTGCTAGAGGAGCAGGTGGAGCTGCGCGAGGCAGCCCTCGCGTCGATGAGGGTGGCCTCCGGTGACTCGGCGGAGCTCCAGAAGCATGAGGAGGCGCTGACGCTGGAAGCCGCCGAATGTACCCGCGAGTACGAGCGTCTGGAGACGAGGGAGCGCTTGGTGACGCAGGCGGAGGACGATGTCGCTGCATAGGAAGTCCGTGTCCTGGAGGAGGTCGGACGTCGGGTGGCGATGGCGCATTTGAACCTCGAGCACGAGTTCGAGGAGAAGCTGGGGTAGATCCGGGCCGAAGCCGAAGGCAGGACTGCTGCCCTGAGGGCCAAGCTGGAGGAGGTGACGCGGCGGGCCGATGCTTCCCAGGCCGCCCTTGAGGTGGCGCAAGGTGGGCTAACCACCTCCCAGGCTGAGGTGCTCCTTCTTCGCCAACGGGTGCAGGAGGCTGAGGCCGTCGCGCGCCAGAACACGGACGAGATACGTCAGCGGTGGCTCCTGGAGCATGAGCACGGCCCCATGCTGACCACGCTCCGGGAGAGGGCCAACGCGGCCTTGGGCAACATCTGTGAGGAGACCGTCGGTGAGCCGCACGCGGTTAACTACGCGGGCAATCTTCAATTCTTTACTGACGTGGTGACGCAGCTGGAGGCGCGGTCGTTCAGGGCTGACAGGTTGGTGGAGGAGAGGAGCCGCGCCCTGCTCAGGCGCGCCTTTTCTCATGTCTTCAGCCATCTCCGGAGCATGGATCCCCACTTCAATTTCGACGCCGCCATCGCCCCAGTCCCCAGGCCGTCCGAGGTGAGCTGGCGCACTGGGTGGAAGACCATGTGGAGGCTCTTATCAGGGCCTTCGCCTCAGACAACAACGACGCGATCGTGGTGGCCGACGAGGGCGGCGCGACGGGCGGCCCTGACGCCGCTGGTGGCAACGCGGGCAGCGATGGCGAGTTCAGCGATGCTAGCAATGGCCCCGATGGCGCTCCTGAGGACGCATTGGGAGATTCATCTGACTGATTGTGCATTGTTCCTGCTTACCCTGTATGAATAGAACTCGGGTTTTGGCCTGATAGCTGTAAGAGCATTTTGCAGGGGGAGCCCCTCATGTAAAACTTGTGTTTATCGTATCAGTAGGAGCTACATTGCCCATGCGCCCGCGCCAAGTGGTTGGCTTAAGTGACGCGCTGGTCGGCTAATTTACCTTTGTCCCTTGCTGGCCCTGGGGCAGCCCGCAGGAGGCTGTGGAGCCCGGAGTGTTTCCTGATTGAATCCGTTGGACCTGCAGTAAGACGCCCTCCTGAGAGGACGCGGCGGCGGCAGTCTGGGCTACGCGCAAGCTAGGCCTGACCCGGCTCGCGAGGGGCTCACAAGGGGAGGCAGCTGAGGTGAAGCAGTAACCGAAACACGAGAAATTGCTCGAACGAGACTAAGCACCCCTTCCCCGAACACACGCAAATCTCAAATTCGAATCCAACTTGAATCCAGCGGGGGAAAGCGACAACCAAAGGGAAGAGCAACAAAAGCAAACAAAAGGCCGCGTCCGGCACCTAGTCTAGTCTTGGACGTCTTCGCACCAGTGAGGAGCTAAGTGCTGCCACTGGGCGTGGGAGGGAGCCCCAGGGCCTGAGGCCGGCACCCCTGAGACTCCGGGGCGTGTACAGCCCCACTCATTATTACGTGAGAGTGTCACGGGGCGGCGAGCTTCACAGGCACTGGGCCTTCTTCACAGGTACTGGCCTTGCTTCATATCGCCAGATGAGGGCCCCGCCTTGCGCCACACTCTAGTGCCATCAGCAACGACCAGAAACCAGGACGCCGCCCGATGGGGTAGAGCGGTCGCCAGCGGTTTCCCCGACGACCACGGGTCCTCCGCCGGGGGCAGGCCCTGGGGCACCTCCCCAGCGGAGGGCCTACCTCCTGAGAATGCCTTGCTCCGAACGCCGCGGTGGCGATGTCGAATCCCTGCCTCTCTCCTGCAGCCCCCTGCGCCCTCCTCCCGATGGGTAGGAGACTGTGGGAGCGGGGCAGCTGCTCGCTGCGGCGACCTACACCTCCTGCGATCCATGGTTAGTGTATACCTGCTTCTGAAGAATTAGCGGTACCCGATAATCGTTGCCTCCAGCGTGGCCAGTGGGACCGTCCCGGGGCTCCTGGAAAGGCTCAGCTTCTAGTGCCTCGTCCCCCCAGCTTGGGCTGAGGAGCAAGCCTTGTCCGTTCTCGTGAGGGTGTCCTTGGTCCATCATGAGGGGCACGTATTCCTCCGGCGCCGTCATCCCGAATGCCACGCCGTAATGCCCCGCATGCCACGCGGTCCTGCCTGACGCGCCCACCGTGGGGTGGCAGCGCGGCCGCCCACTGGGGCCACGAGTCGCGTTGAGTCCTTCTTCTTCGCGGACCGGGGGCGGGGCAGCGCCGCCGCCGGTCCGGCGCTGATAGCTTCGCTGGCGTCGGAGTAGCCTTGGAGCCCGCGGGCGCGCGCGGGGCCCTCGCGTGGGTCGCCCTGGGCTTGAGATGGGAGCTGGGTGGAGGAGGGGTGAGCCCCCGAGGCGGCGAAGCCCAGGAGCTCTGCCACTCGCTCCAGCAGCATGTCGTGGCCGCCCTCTAGCAGTCTGCACTGCAGGAGCTCTCAGGCCACCGTGAGTGCGGCTCTCGAGTTCGCCTGCTCCCGGCGGGTGTACGGTGTCGTGGTCGCGGCGTGATTGGAGGCCCTTGCTGCCGACCGCGCCTGCCGCGGTGTAAGAGTTGTCGAAGCCTGTCCGCGTCGCCCGCGGCCCGCAGCACCCTGCGGACCGCGAGCTGCCTGGGGCACGGGGTCGCCCGAGGCAAGCAGTTCTGCGCGGGCGGGCCACGCAGCCCATGGGTCTGGGTTGCCCTCCTGGTCGTCGGGCATGGTGATGATGACGCGACGGGGCACGGAGCGGTGGAGGACGAATTCTGGCGCACCCCTACCTGGCGCGCCAAATGTTGGATTTCGGGTTCTGGTAGACCCTTGAGGTTCGAACACTGGGGTGTGCGCGGAGATTTCGCCTCCTACCTTCCTGCACCCCTCCGCCGCGCTAGGATCAAAGCTATAAAAAGAACAACACAAGGGACACAGGGTTTATACTGGTTCGGGCCACCGTTGTGGTGTAATACCCTACTCCAGTGTGTGGCGTGGGGGATTGCCTCTTGGGCTGATGATGATGAACAGTACAAGGAAGAACAGCCTCGGGAGGGTCTGTTCTTAGCTGGGGCGATGAACTGCTGGGAGGAGTTCAGCCACCTTTCTCTCTCTCTCCCTCTTTCCAACTGGTCGACCCTTTGGAGGAGACTGAGCCGAACCCTTTGCTACGTGGGTGGCCGGTCCTATTTATAGTGGCCCTGGTCCTCTCCCCAAATATTGAGCGGGAAGGGAGCCAACAATGGCGGGCTAATTTGAAGGGGGACAGCAAGTATCAACTATCCTGACAAAAGTAGTCTTCGCCTGCGCAAAGCTCTGGTGATGACGCCGTCTTGGGCTCCATGGTGACCTCCATCTCGTAGTCCTCCTGGTCTTGGTCTCGTTGCACCGAAATGGCAACCTTTGCCTGACGCCTCGGTACTCCGCGGCTGCGCTTGCCCCCTTTGCACCAAAGAGAAAAGGAGGACGTTGCGCGGGCTGGCACCCGCCTGGCGCCCTGAGTCGTCATGGCTTGCGGCACAGGCACCTCGCGAGGTACCCCGCCTCGATCTCTCCACCTCCTCGTGAGCCAGCCTGACGAGGCCGTGCCTGAGGAAGCTCCGTGTCGTCCGCCCCGCGAGGCTTGGCCCCTCGCGAGGGTCTTGAGTTTGTGTTGGTGAAGATGGGCCGTGCTGGGCCCCCTTTTCAGCCACGCCGCAGGCCGCAGGCAGGCAAGTCTGGGGACCCCCATTCCCAGAATGCCGACACTCTTCGTCTCCCGCATCGTCGTCCATACCGTCGATGTCGTCGGAGTCGAAGTCAAGCATGTCGGTTAAGGCATCGACAGTGGCTACTAAGTGGGTGTTAGGTGGGCCGCGAATTTCTTCGTCGTCCGCATCCCAGTCCTGCCGGACATAGTTCGGCCAGGATCCTCCTGAGAAGGAGAGAGACCTTAATGAGTTCAGTATGTCGCCAAAGGGCGAGTGCTGAAAAATATCCACAGAGGTAAACTCCATGATCGACACCCAATCGGATTCGCTAGGAACGGGCGCCGGCGGTTCGGAGTCCATGGCCGGAGAAGGATCCGGCAGTTTGACAACACGGCTCTCGTGCAGGGTAAGGTCGATGTTTGGCTCGATCGCCGCAGAGGGTAAGGCCTCTGTGGCGGGGTCCATCCACCCGTCCATGGACGGCGCAACTGGCTCCGAATTAAGGGTCGGAGCGGTTGCCGGTGCGATTTCTTGAACACTATCCGATGGCAGAGCTAAATCGTACTCATCGTGACCGTGTGACGCACAAGGCAGGGGCTCGAACCGTCGAAGATCAAGTCTCTACGGATATTGGCCGTGTAGTTTAAGCTTCCAAACCTGACCTGGTGGCCAGGGGCGTAACTTTCGATCTGCTCCAGATGGCCAAGCGAATTGGCCTGCAGTGCAAAGCCGCCGAATACAAAAATCTGTCCGGGGAGAAAAGTCTCACCCTGGACTGCATCGCCATCGATGATCGTAGGAGCCATCAAGCCTAACGGCGACGACACAGAGGAACTCTCAATGAAAGCACCAATGTCGGTGTCAAAACCGGTGGATATCGGGTAGGGGGTCCCGAACTGTGCGTCTAAGGCGGATGGTAACAGGAGGCAAGGGACACGATGTTTTACCCAGGTTCGGGCCCTCTTGATGGAGGTAAAACCCTACGTCCTGCTTGATTAATATTGATGATATGGGTAGTACAAGAGTAGATCTACCACGAGATCAGAGAGGCTAAACCCTAGAAGCTAGCCTATGGTATGATTGTATGTTGTCCTACGGACTAAAACCCTCCGGTTTATATAGACACCGAAAAGGGCTAGGGTTACACAAGGTCGGTTACAAAGAAGGAGATACACATATCCGTATTGCCTAGCTTGCCTTCCACGCCAAGTAGAGTCCCATCCGGACACGAGACGAAGTCTTCAATCTTGTATCTTCATAGTCTAACAGTCCGGCCGAAAGATATAGTCCGGCTATCCGGAGACCCCCTAATCCAGGACTCCCTCAGCCGACATCCACGGAGACTTGATCTTCGACGGATTCGAGTCCCTACTGAGTGCATCGCACGGTCACGATGAGCATGATTTAGCTCTACCATCGGACAGTGTTCAGGAGACCGCACCGGCAACCGCTCCGACCCTCAATTCGGAGCCAATTGCGCCATCCATGTACGGGTGGATAGACCCCGCCACGGAGGCCGTATTCTCAGCGGCGATCGAGCCGAATATCGACCTTACCCTTCACGGGAGCCGTGACGCCGAACTACCGGATTCTTCCCTGGCCACGGACTCCGAACCGCCTGCGCCTGTGCCTATCAAATTTGACTGGGCGCCGATCATGGAGTTCACCTCCGCGGATATCTTTTAGCACTCGCCCTCCGGCGACATACTGAACTCATTAAGGTCTCTCTCCCTGTCAGGAGAGTCCGGACCGAACTATGTTCGGCAGTATTGGGATGCGGATGACAAAGAAATTCGTTGCCCACCCACCACCCACCTAGTAGCCACTGTCGACGATTTGACCGACATGCTCGACTTCGACTCCGAAGACATCGACGGTATGGACGACAATGCAGGAGACGAACAGGAACCACTGCCCACAGGGCACTGGACGCCCACTTCATCATATGATGTATACATGGTGGACACACCCAAAGAAAACGACGACGAGGAACGGAAGGACGCGGCGAAGGGTTGTTCCCTTGAGAAGTAGTCAAAGCGGCGGCCTAAGCGCCGCTCCAAATCCCGCCTCGGCAGAAACAATGATCATATAGACCCAGCGATAGAGCAGGGTGAACCATCGCCCGACCAGGGCAACATGGAGAATCAAACCAAACAACCCGACCCCGTCGAAGATAACAGTCCGGACAACATCACACCGGACATGCACCCGGAGCAACAGAATGCCCATCAAAGGCTGGTTGCCACTGCGAGGAGTCTGAAAAAGCATAAGCAAAGGCTCAGGGCCGCACAAGACACACTCAGAATCAGATGGAGTGAAGTACTCAACACTGCAGTGAAGTACGGCGGTAATCGCCACACCAAGAGCTACCCGAAGTGAAAGATGCTACCTAAATTCGATGAGGAGGCCTTAGATCCACCGCAACCAAAAAACAAAGCGGCCATCCGATCGGATAGACGACCTCGTGGCCAACATAGAGCGGCAAACGACGCCGCACATAAGCCAGCACGCGATCCACGTGAGGGCTCGCATCAAAAAGACGGCGCAATCAGATCCATCTACGGGCCACGCAAGCGCGCTCCAGCATGCAATGCAACACAACAAACATCCCAACACCACGGTACACCCAAATACAGGGGTGCCGCACACCCCCTATGTTTAACCGATGAGGTGCTGGACCATGAATTTCCAGAGGGATTCAAACTCGTAAACATAGAGGCGTACGATGGAACGACAGACCCTGGGGTCTGGATTGAGGACTACATCCTCCATATCCACATGGCTCGAGGAGACGATCTCCACGCCATCAAGTACTTACCCATCAAGCTCAAAGGGCCAGCTCGGCACTGGCTTAAAGGCCTCCCCGAAAACTCCATTGGAGGCTGGGAAGAGCTCGAAGACGCTTTTCGAGAAAATTTTCAAGGGATCTATGTCCGACCACCGGATGCAGACGATTTAAATCATATAACTCAACAGCCCGGAGAGTCAGCTCGAAAGCTTTGGAACATGTTTCTCACTAAAAAGAACCAAATAGTCGACTGTCCGGACACCGAAGCCTTAGCAGCTTTCAAGCACAGCGTTTGAGATGAATGGCTTGCCAGACACCTCGGCCAAGAAAATCCGAGAACAATGGCAGCATTAAGAAGCCTCATGAGCCGCTTTTGCGTGGGCGAGGACAGCTGGTTAGCCCGGTGCATCACCAGCGACCCAAGTACATCCGAAGTCACGGACGAAAATGGGAAACCACGACGCAGCAAAAACAAGCACCGGAATAAAGAAGACAGCCCGAAGAGCACGGCGGTACACACCGGATTCAGAAGCTCTCGGCCAGGTCAGCAAAAGCTGCCCTCCAAAGGCAACAGAGACAAACTGTCCAGCCTAAACAAGATTCTAGACTAAATATGTCAGATCCACAGCATCCCCGATAAACCTGCAAATCATACCCATAGAGAATGTTGGGTCTTCAAGTAGTCCGGTAAGCTCAACGTTGAACACAAGGGGCAGGATATACCAAGCGAAGACGAGGACGAGCCTCGCAGGAAAAGCACTGGGGAACAAAAGAAATTCCCACCAGAAGTTAAAATAGTAAACGTGTTACACGTGACAAAGGGGAGAAACAAAGCGGCACTCCTAGAGACACATGTCCCAGGGCTATCACAGCGGAGTTCTGCCACTGGTCGTCCCAACCGATCACCTTCGACCATCGGAATTACTCGGCAAGTATCCGGCGTGTAGGATGGGCTGCCTTGGTGTTAGACCCGATAATTGATGGATACCACTTCACACGAGTCCTGATGGACGGCGGCAGTAGTTTAAACCTGATATATCAGGACACAGTCCGCAAAATGGGGATAGACCCAACAAAAATTGGCCATAGCAATACTACCTTTAAAGGAGTAACGCCAGGCCCAGAATCCCATTGCACGGGCTCCCTACTACTAGAGGTTATATTCGGCTTCCCAATAACTTCCGCAGCGAAAATTTAACCTTCCACATCGCTCCGTTCCAAAGTGGCTATCAAGCACTACTCGGACGCGAAGCTTTCACTCGCTTTAACGCAATACCGCATTAGGCTTCCCTCATCCTTAAAATGCCCGGTCCACGTGGCATCATTACAGTAAATGGAAATATTGAGCGCTCCTTGCGCGTGGAAGACCACGCGACTGCCTTGGCAGCCGCACACTAAACGGCCTCACCAACTAAAGCATTTGACAGGTCGTTAAGACCACGGACACGGTTGGACGAGTCCGGTGCAGCTATATGTAATTGATACAGGTTTGATGGCTATACCCCTATTACAATACAAGGGGCTCAAAACGCGCGCACAAGTGGCAATTAGGCTTAACTTTACTCATTTCGAACTATATATTGTTTATTTAGTATAACTTACCTTTTGCACGGCAACTTTTCAATTAAGTTCCTCCCTTTTTCAAATGACCATCATGCTACACCCGTCCAGAATACGGCACAACGGAGACACAGGCGTAGACGTGCAGCAGGGACCCGTTCCAAGGATTCTTTTTAGACTAAGACCCTGCGGAAACCTTTTTTACTGTCTCTTGTTGATACACATCCCTCGGATTCTCAATACAATTGAGAAGGATGCTGACGTATTGGCATGTGGCCACGTCAAAATATTGCACGTACCTGGACACCAGGGGCTTATTATAAAGGGCACTGTTTAGGCCCGGTTTACATCATAAAGACCGAATACCTTAGGGAGTGTTCGGCGTCGCGATTTTGACCTTATATGCATCAGCTCCGAATCATGTCTTTGGTCAAATGTTGGGTTTGCCCGGCTCCTATGTTTTGCTGCCTTACATTCCGCTCTATCGGCTAAGGCGGCACCAGGAGAACTACTGCGATTGTGCCCTGGTTCATCCGGACGAGCACCTCAATAGAGAAAGCCGAAAACTAACTGTCATGATATAGCGTGAGACCGGTCAACCACTCGATGACCTAGCGGAATCTTCGGGATTCCTCCGCCTTAACGAAGGTCCGTTTCCCGGCCATGCATGTACGCGCCACGAATCCGGATGAGCGTGGAGCCACCAGGGGCTATATAGTAGCCCCACTGTCAAACTCCTCTGGCTAAGTGAAAGTGTTAAAGCATTATAGTCCGGTTGCCTAGTTCGCTGCGCTATCACCTCCTTAATGGACCAAGACGTTGGATCAAGTGTGAACATGCGTCTTCCGCGAACACCCCCGCATTATATGTGTGGGGGCTGAAACCGACGACTGCCATCTTTCAGGTTATATACATATATACATAAACGGCCGCACAGGAGGCATCATCGCACTTTCGGGCAAAAGTATAAATACAGCCTTGATAAATTCAATAAAACATTGTTTGTACAATGGGATTACATGTCACTGGAAAATAATATTCTTCGAGCACTGCGCCTCTATCGAACGAGCGCCTTCAAGGACTTCTTCAAAGTAGTGCTCGGCAGCCACTCGGCCTATGGCCGAACCCTGTGCCGCAACAGTGGTGGCCTCCATCTCCGCCCAGCATGTTTTGACACGGGCAAGGGCCATCCGCGCACCTTCTATGCACACTGATCTCTTTACAACATCGATGCGTGGCACAGCTTCAAGGAATTGTTGCACTAAGCTAAAGTAGCTACTCGGCCTTGGCCCTCCCGGCCACAGGTGATCCACAACGGACCTCATGGCAAGTCCGGACAACGTATGGAGCTCGGCCCAACCGGTCAATCGCTCATTCAGCAGCAGCGGACAGACTGGAGCGTGAAACTGTGACCAGAACAGCTTCTCCACTTCGGGACCTTTCTGATCCTTGAAGTACTCGGCGGCATCAGCAGCGCTGGCAGCCAAATCCATGTACGCGTCCGCAGAACTCCATAGCCGGTCCAGAGGAGCATACTTCGGATCTTCAAACTTAGTCCGCAATAAGAAAGGCTTCCCAGACACGATATCTGCAGCTTGATTCAGCTCCTCCTTCGTCGCTCTAATTTTGGTGCGGGCTTCCTTGGCAGCCACCCGGGCCTTCTCCAGGTCCGTCGCTTTCGCCCGATTTTCCTCTTCAAGAAGCCGATAACGATCAACAACATCTTTTAACTCCACGGCCATCTTGGCAATTTTTTCTTTGCTCTCGCAATGTGCGGCCTGTTCGGCCCTTAACTCTTCGGTCGCCTGTAAAGCGGCCGCATTGCTACTCCTTGCTTGCTCCTTGGCTCGGGTAAGCTCCGCCCGAAGGGTCTCCATGGTGGCCGCTCCATCTGCAGTCACAACATATGAAAGATACTGGCATCAGGCATGACAATCGCCAGAAAAATCACTAACCCTGCGCCTCGTCAAGCTGCTTGTTGACAAGGACGATGTCGGCATCTGCCGCATCCAGCTGCCGCATTAGTTCGGCATACCCATCAGTCCGGCTAGCCACCGGAGCCTCCACCACCTGCACATAAAGGCAGTCTGGTTATTGCCTGGGACTATGATCCTCTGTTTGCCGCCGTTTTCGACGACAACCAAAGTCTCAGGGGCTACTATCTACACACGGCACATCTAAAAATGTGCGGTACTTTAAAAAATGTACATCATTTCACGTACCTCAAAACCCGTCAGTAGACTCATAAAGGCTTCATGTAGCCCGCTCTCGGCAGACAAAATCCTTTCAATCACCGTACCCATCAATGTGCAGTGCTCTTCTGAGATAGCCGCTTTCTCCAGTAGATCCCTCTGTACATCCGACCACACACCAGACGGTGCCGGACTCTTTTGATTGCTCTCTTCTAGAGCTAGATACTAAGGACTTCGGGTGGCCATAGGATTACCTTCTGGCCTTGTCGGATCAGGAGAAGCCCTCCGCGATGACACCTCGGGGTCGCTCGCTTCGTAAGGCGGTGTGGCAGGGGGAGGCGTTTCGCTCTCCATCATCTCCGGAAGAAGATCCCCCGAAGACGAGCTCTGCTGAGAAGGGCTAAGATCTGAACTGCAAGATAAATGCTTCGATTATTTTCCTCGGGAATAAAGCAAGATATTTTTGTTATTGAATACCCTTTTACTTACAGCTCGGTAGAGGGCTGATCCCCGGGCGGACGTTGTGCGGCAAGAGTACCCTCCGAGACAGGTCCCTCTGGCGGAGATTTCTTCTCCTGTTTGGAAACCTTAGTTTCTGGATCTTTAGAGGTAGACCTCTTCCTTCCCCGGGGAGAGAGAATGTCAGATTCTTCCCCTTGGTTATCCTCCCTCGCGGAGGCGCTCATTCCCTCGATTGGAATAGGTAGCGATGGAGGCTCGCTTTTGCCCTCTCTATTCCCCCCTTTATCTTCCTTTGAGGGCACTAGACAAGGTGCTGGCTCAAGCATATTTTCCAGCACCGGATTGTCCAAGCCTTCAGGAAGGCAGGCCGAAAACCGGATCATCTTCGCCTTTGTTATCCAGTCCTAGTCAAAGAGAGATTCTTCAGAATGATGTCATGATAAATAAAAGGACAGTGTGTTCGGCCATGGGATTACTTACTTGGGGAGCGGGGCCGTTGCAGCTGAGGCCCATGCCCTCGGTAGTGTCCGGACACTCTATTTGGGGTCCGAAGAAAGATTTGTACATCTCCTCGTGCGCCATGCCGAGGAAATTCCGAATAGTGCGCGGTCCTTCCGGGTTGAATTCCCACATGCGGAGGGGCCGGCATTTGCAAGGCTGGACTCGACGAACCAGCATAACTTGCATTACCATAACCAGACTGAAATCTCCCTCGAAGAGATCTCGGATACGGTTCTGCAGTATTGGCACGTCCTTGGCTAGACCCCATCTCAGCCCCCTGCTGATCCATGACATCGGTTGTGGTGGAGGGCCCGAGCGAAAGGTGGGGGAGCTACCCACTTGGCACTTCGGGGAGCTGTGATGTAAAACCACTCCCGTTGCCACAATCCGGACACCTCTGGAAAGGAACCCTTTGGTCATGGAGCGTCAGCAATTTTGCTTATTAGAGCACCTCCACACGTTGCGTACTGCCCCTCGACCATCTTCGGCTTCACATCGAAGGTCTTGAGCCACAGGCCGAAGTGAGGGGTAATGCGGAGGAAGGCCTCACAAACGACAATAAATGATGAGATGTGAAGAAGGGAATCCGGGGCCAGATCGTGAAAATCCAGCCCGTAATAGAACATGAGACCCCTAACAAAGGGATCCAGAGCGAGGCCTAGTCCTCGGAGGAAGTGGGAGATGAACACAACGCTCTCGTTGGGTTTGAGAGTAGGGACGACCTGCCCTCGGGCGGGCAGCCTATGCGAAATTTCGGCGGTCAGATATCTGGCCTCCCTCAACTTCTTGATGTCCTCCTCCGTGACGGAGGAAGGCATCCACCGGCCTTGAAGGCTGGATCTGTACATGATTGAAGGTCCGAGGCACCTGACCTGGGCTTTGGGTGTTAGAACTCGAGGCGGCGGAAGGATTCGATTGAGCACAGGAGGGAAAAAAAGAAAAAGCCTTGTCCCTTTATAAAGGGGATGAATATCAGGCGTCCTCCTCGTGGCCATTCGAGACTTGCCTAAGATCTAGGAGTCATACCAACAGGCACAGTTGGGTTACCCACGTTTGTATTGATGAGAATCCCGTGATAAAGGGAACACGATCTTTGCTTTGACAAGACGTGTCGAGAAACCGCCTCGCGTTATGTGCAGGGTTGGTTAAAGAAAAATGATTCAAATAATTACTGGGTTGTGGCGTGATGCCATGCTGCCAAAACATGTCAGTAGATTGGATTTGTGGAAATATTATTCTCTCTACGATGGTATGTGGAACTTATTTTGCAGGGTCGGGCACTATCCTTGTATTCAAACTCTTCCGTGGTGTATTCAGAGGAGGAACCCGCCTTGCAATGCCAAAGACAACACTGCGCGCCGGACTCATCGTCATTGAAGCCTGGTTCAGGGGCTACTGAGGGAGTCCTGGATTAGGGGGTCTCCGGACAACCGGACTATATCCTTTGGTCGTACTATTGGACTATGAAGATACGAGATTGAAGACTCTGTCCCGTGTCCGGATGGGACTCTACTTGGTGTGGAAGGCAAGCTAGGCAATACGGATATGCATATCTCCTCCTTTGTAACCGACCTTGTGTAACCCTAGCCTCCTCCGGTGTCTATATAAACCGGAGGGTTTTAGTCCGTAGGACAACATACAATCATACCACAGGCTAGCTTCTAGGGTTTAGCCTCTTCGATCTCGTGGTAGATCAACTCTTGTACTACTCGTATAATCAAGAACAATCAAGCAGGACGTAGGGTTTTACCTCCATCAAGAGGGCCCGAACCTGGGTAAAACATCGTGTCCCCTGCCTCCTGTTACCATCCACCTTAGACGCACAGTTCGGGACCCCCTACCCGAGATCTGCCGGTTTTGACACAGACAGGGATACTGAAGGAAATATGCCCTAGAGGCAATAATAATGTTGTTATGTTATTTTTTTCCTAATTCATGATAAAGGTTTATTATTCATGCTAGAATTGTATTGATCAGAAACTTAAATACATGTGTGAATACATAAACAAATATCGTGTCCCTAGAGAGCCTCTACTAGACTAGTTCATTCATCAAAGATGGTTAAGGTTTCCTAACGATGGACATGTGTTGTCATTTGATAACGTGGCCACATCATTAGGAGAATGATGTGATGGACAAGACCCATCCGTTAGCTTAGCATATGATTGTTCAATTTATTGCTACTGCTTTCTTAATGTCAAATACATGTTCCTTCGGCCATGAGATCATGCAACTACCGGATACCGGAGGAATACCTTATGCGTTATCAAACGTCACAACGTAACTGGGAGATCATAAAGATGCTCTACAGGTATCTTCGAAGGTGTCTGTTGAGTTGGCGTGAATCGAGATCGAGATTTGTCACTCTGTGTATCGGAGAGGTATCTCTGGGCCCTCTCGGTAATACGCATCACAAGAAGCTTGTAAGAAAAGTGACTAAGGAGTTAGTTGTAATATGATGTATTATGGAACGAGTAAAGAGACTTGCCTGTAACGAGATTGAACTAGGTATAGAGATACCGACGATCGAATCTCGGGCAAGTAACATACCGACAGACAAAGGGAATTACGTATGTTGTCATAAATGTTCAACCGATAAAAGATCTTCATGGAATATGTAGGAATTAATATGGGCATCCACGTCCCGCTATTGGTTATTGACCGAAGAGGTCTCTCGGTCATGACTACATAATTCCCAAACCCGCAGGATCGCACGCCTAACGTTCGTTGACGCTAGAGTAGTATTGGGATATTTGATGAGCGGTAGCCAAATGTTGTTAGGAGTCCTGGATGAGATCCCAGACATCACAAGGACTCTCGGAATGGTCGAGAGGTAAATATTTGTATAAGGGAAGTCATATTTTGGGTTCCAAAAAAAAGGTGTAGTTTTTTTGGTAATGTATCGGGAAGCTTCTAGAAGATTCCGGAGGATTCTGGAGTCGTCCAGAAGTCCAAAAGTGGGTCCACCACTACCCAAGGGCTAGCATGGGCTACGGGGAGGCTCCCTGGCCTTATTGGGCTAGGCGCACCAAGTCCTCAAAAGCCCATGTGGCTAGGGAAGGCAAAAAAGGAAGGAGTCCTAATAGGAATAAGATTGGACTTGGAGTCCAGGTCCTCTCCCCCTTAGCTATGCCCTAGGGCTTAGATGGGCCGTTTCCCAGGCCCCTCCACCTATATGTAGAGGGGAGGGGCGCCCCAAGAGGACACACCAAGCCCTTGGCGCCCCTCTCTCTCCCGTTACTCCATAGTTCCATCGCCTCGTCTCGGCGACGCTTAGCGAAGCGCCGTCGATACTCAACCACCACCTTCAGCACCATGTGATACATCTCCAACATATCTATAATTTTTTATTGTTCCATGCTATTATATTATCAAACTTGGATGTTTTATAATCACTTTATAGTCATTTTATATCATTTTTTGGTACTAACCTATTGACATAGTGACAAGTGCGAGTTGCTGTTTTCTGCATGTTTTTTACATCGCGGGAAATCAATACCAAACGGAGTCCAAATGCAACAAAACTTTACAGAGATTTTTTATGGACCAGAAGACACCTAATGGGCCAAGGCAACGCCTAGGGGTGCTCTCAGGGGAGCACAACCCACCAGGGCGCGCCAAGAGGCCCAGGCGCACCCTGGTGGGTTGTGCCCACCTCGGGTACCCCCCTGGGACCGCCTCTTTGCTCTATAAATACCCAATATTCCATAAACCCTAGGGGAGTTGAAGAAAATCAATTCCAGCCGCCATAGAGTCCAGAACCACCAGATCCAATCTAGACACCATCACGGAGGGGTTCACCACTTCCATTGGTGCCTCTTCGATGATGCGTGAGTAGTTCTTTGTAGACCTTTGGGTCTGTAGTTAGTAGCTAGATGGATTTCTCTCTCTCGTTTGATTCTCAATACAATGGTCTCTTGGAGATCCATATGATGTAACTCTTTTTTGCGGTGTGTTTGTTGGGATCGGATGAAGTTTGAGTTTATGATCAGATCTATCTTTTTATATCCATGAAAATTATTTGAGTTTCTTTGATCTCTTATATGCAGGATTGCTTATAGCCTCGTATTTCTTCTCCGATATTTGGGTTTTGTTTGGCCAACTTGATCTATTTATCTTGCAATGGGAAGAGGTGCTTTGTAGTGGGTTCGGTCTTACAATGCTTGATCCCAGTGACCGAAGGGGAACCGACACGTATGTAACATCGCTACTAAGGAAAAAACAATGGGTCTGTCTCTACATAGATAGATCTTGTCTACATCATGTCATCATTCTTATTTCATTACTTCGTTTCCCCATGAACTTAATACACTAGATGCATGCTGGATAGCGGTCGATGTGTGGAGTAATAGTAGTAGATGCAGGCAGGAGTCGGTCTACTAATCTTGGACATGATGCCTATATAATGATCATTGCTTAGATATCGTCATGATTATTTGAAGTTCTATCAATTGCCCAACAATAATTTTTTTACCCACCGTTTTCTATTTTTCTCGAGAGAAGCCACTAGTGAAACCTACGCCCCGAGTCTCTTTCTCATATTATTTGCCTTTGCGATCTAATTTTCCTTTGCTTTTATTTTCAGATCTATTAAACCAAAAATACAAAAATACCTTGATGTGTTTTATTCTTATTTATTTTATTTGGCGTTCGATCTATCAATCTACTACAATTTTATTCACATCCGTTTGCCTATCTTGGGGCGCCGCTGCCCGAAAGGGGTTGACAACCCCTTTTACACGTCGGGTTGGGAGTATTTGTTATTTGTGTGCAGGTGATGTTTACGTTGTGTTGCTTGGTTCTCCTACTGGTTCGATAACCTTGGTTTCATCACCGAGGGAAATACCTACCGCCACTGTGCTGCATTATCCCTTCCTCTTTGGGGAAATACCAACATAGCTTCAAGCCTCCATCACCATGTTGTCGTGTTGGTCGTGATCCCATCTACTTCTCCTCTCCTGCTTGCTGGATCAAGCAAGAGGAGATGTCATCGAGCCGCACGTGTGCTAAACTCGGAGGTGCCATCCGTTTGGCACTAGATCGGTTGGATCGTGATCGGATCGCGAAGATTACGACTACATCAACCATGTGATAAACACTTCCGCTTAACGGTCTACGAGGGTACGTAGACACACTCTCCCCTCTTGTAGCTATGCATCTCCATGGATATATCTTGCGTGTGCATAGAAATTTTTTATTTTCCATGCAATGTTTCCCAACAGGGAGCGGTTTTAGACACTAAAAGTGTCATACACCAGGAGAAGCTCATCGAGGGGGCCGACAGAAGGCCTGCTAGGAGGCCTATGGGGACCAACGATAGAAGGGACCCCGAAGGGGAGGATAAGCACCTGGCAACCACCTTGAATCCCAAGCTAGGCGCGGCGGTGACCTAGATTGCATCTCTATCTATAAAAACCCTTGCATTCACCATCTATATTAGGGGAGGAGGCTAGAGGGCTCTCCTTACCATATAATCATGGATAGACGAACCCTCTGTAGCAATATCCTATACACTATTGTATTCCCTCGCATGAGGTATCCCTCCACCACGAATAACAAGAAGAATCAGGATGTAGGGTATTACTCTCTGGAGTCCCAAACCTATTGTGCGAGCGGGCTCTGTCCCAGTACTTCTGATCACGCCAGGCACACTACTGAGGGATCTGACAGTTTTTGCACTATCAGTTGGCGCTTCAAGAACGAGAGACGTTGGTCGGAGACCTAATCTGGGGCAGAGATCCAGATGAGCTCAACAAGTTCACGCCGGGCCAGACCTTCACCTTCGGCTCCATTGAGCTGGCGGCTGATGGTTGGGGCGGTTGTTCAATGCCACGCCCCCACCTTACATCGACTACATGTGTTTCGGGTCGATAGAGTTCCTCTTTGACGAGAACAACAAGACCACCATGTGTTACTCCGAGTCAATACGCATCGCAAGGAAATGCGCGTGAGCTGCCACTCGCAGGGAAAAATTTTGGTAAAATTCAACCCACCAGCCCTCCAATCACATATCATCAACATGATCTTCCAAACGGCAGATTATCTGAGACACGCCGAAACCAGAAGCTCACTTGGCGTGCAATCTACGCAACAGAGCTGGCCCCAAGCGAGTGATGGGTCGAGAATTTGTGATTATCTGCAAGTGATTCTTATTTTGTTTTCACCGGATTCCTACCACTTCTTGGTTATTTTTCACACTAACCCTTCAAAAGAGAATACAATTTATTTTTCTATTATTTGGTAGGAAATATCATATATGAAAGGAAAGCAAGAGGGTTGCTACAAATCAAGTCAAATGGAGCAACTTTTGTGTGGAGAGCCAAGCCACCAGGCGTAGCAGAGCAAAAGCCGACCTTTCATGGACGGTTGTATGAGGTGCCAGCGGGTCCACTACATCTATACAAGACACTTCCGTGAAGTGAAGGAGACAATCAGAGAACCCTAGCCGCTGCCATCGCAACTGGAACAGAGAAAAGGAGAAATTCGGAGAACCACAGGACATCTTCTTAATTTTGGTCATTTCATCTCCATCTTCATATCATCTTTCACTATTTTAATAGGAATCCCAAGTTTTAAGAACAAGTTGTAAACTCTATTCATACTCATCTGAAGATCAAGACTATTTGAATCATTCATTTAATTGTGGATCTTCCAGATGTGATTGATATGATATCCATTGGTTTATTCTCCGACATAATTGGTTATTCTCTTATGATGCGTGAATAGTTTTCCTTAGGCATGAAAGATTTCCCTAGATGAATGGTACTCCCTCCATTCCTTTATACAAGGCCACTATGAAATATACATTTTGCATCTATAGAAGGCCACTACTCCCTCCTTCCATATATATATAGGCCCTAATGCGTTTTGGAGGCTAATTTTGACCAAATGTTAGAGTAATAATATATGGCATGCAACTTACACAAAGCATACCGTCAAATTCGTATGTGAAAGAAGTTTTCAATGATATAATTTCCACATTATGCATGTCATGTACTATTAATCTTGTCAATAGTCAAAGGCGGTCTTAAAAACGCATTAGGCCCTATATAGATGGAAGGAGGGAGTAACAGTAATCGAGACAAAAATTAATGATGTTTCCTCATACTAACAACTTGTTTAGTGCATGCATGTAGTCATAATGACAGTGTGCTACTTCCTTCTCATTTCTTCCTTACATGCATATGACGTATTAATGATCTCGGTTAACGAAAATAAAAGTTGGCTTGCAAAGCAATCATTAAATTTTACCTTGATACCTATCCCTCCTTTCCGGTTTATAAGACTTATCTCAAAATTTTAGTTTTCCCGTTTTATAAGGCTCAATTTGGTTGTTCGCCATCACATGTTCAGATTTCAAGGTGCATTAAATCATTGCATGCAAGTATTAAAAGAAAATTGACCAATGCGTGTGCTTTATGCATGCATGCATTGCAATTAATGCATTGGTAAACACTATTGTTTGAGGAAAACAAGTGCATTAATTGACTGGTTTTGCAAACTACAAAAATTATTCCACCACTCACCATCTACCTTAGTTGGTGATATTTTTGAATTGAGCCCTATAAACCAAAAAGGAGGGTATAATCTAAGTTTGTTTCCTTGTAAGATTCATTTGTGTCGTCAGGTCTCAACATGGATCAATTTATGGGATGGTTGGTCGTATCATTGATGTAAATTAACGATCTCTCCTTATCTGGTGATTAAGGTGGTGTTTGGTTCTCTAGTCCTAGGACTTTTTCTAGTCCCAACTAAAAAGTCCCTAGTCCCTAAAAAGTCCCTCCCTGTTTGTTTCCAGAGACTGAAAAGTCCCTAGTCCCTTCCTAAAGGTTATTAAATGACCATGTTGCCCCTAGTATATAGGAAAATAACAATCAAACAACATCATAGGGTGGCGGGCCAATGGGTGCATGGAGGGGCATTGTTGAAAAAGTCCCAAAAACTCCCAAAAAGACTCTCCTTGAGAGTCTTCTTCATTTAGTCCCAAATGCATAGTTTAGTCCCTAAAAAGTTCCTCCCGTTTGGTAAAAAAGTGTCTAAGAGGGACTTTTTCTAGTCCCTACACAAAAAAGTCCCTGGAAACAAACACCCCCTAATCTGCAGTTTATCTTCTGGCCTCTTTATTAGACTACCCACAGTGGGAATAACATAGATAGTAACATCACACATAACTAGATAAAATAGATGATGTGGCAAGTAATAAATGAAGAAAGAGAGGCATGTAGTAACATAGCTAGTTACTACTAGTATGAGTAACATCACACATATCAAGGCAAGATGAGTCTATAGCATAATAAATAAAGTGTTGCATGTTACCACACATATATTACTCTCCACTATAAAGGTAGTAACATAGAGTAGAAACATGGGCATGTTACTGCTCTATGTTACTACCCATTGTGTCTAGTCTTATGCACCACTACCATGCTCAACGTGATCGCTGACACGGCAACTCAGCAACCGTAGATAAATGAATTTCTAGGCCGCTTTGTCCTTTGCATATCAGGCGTCAAGACAACCTTACAGCATCTATAGTCGTGATGGGCACTCAAAAGCCATCGAACGTATCTGGGCGCGTCCGCGCACACTAATCGGTCAGGTCTCAAATAATGCAATCAACATCCGAACACCTTAATTATTATATTTTAAATTCATACAAACTCATGCAACTACATCGATGCACACACATCGTTTGACTACTCCATCACTACACTAAACATGCCATCGGACTATCAAAATTTGGCATGTTTGGCTATGGTGAAGATCATCCACGGCTGCCCTTGCCTTTCCCGGCTCCCTTGTCGTCCTTCTCACAGAAGGACCGGTCGAAAATGCGGTAGGGATCGAGCCGGATCTGCTCATCGTCGGAGCTATCCTCGACGTCATTATCCGCCTTCTCCACCTTTGGTGGCAGTCCGGCCATGGCACGGACCGCCCAATTCTTCACTCGGGCGAGGGCACACGTGTTCCTCCACTGTTGCTTCTTCACAATGCGTGTGCGGATGGCTTACTCCTCTGCGGCCGCCCGCGCCGCCGCATCAGCAGCCTCCGCCGCCGCCATTTCCGCCGTGATACGGGCCTCGGCGGCCCTTATCATCTCCTTCCCTCGGCGGGCTGCCCGTTCCCGGTGGGACTCATAGTCTGCCCGGCCGGTGATGGGGAAGGAGAGATTTTCCGGTTGCTGCGACCGCGATGATCCAGTCTCAGAAGACCCGAGCGCTCGCTAAGCTGACACAATGGAGTCGTGCCGGACAGATCCGTCCGTCGGCCGGGCGCTGTCCTCCCGGGAGCGACGGAGTGCAATGTGGACCGACATTGCCTCCTCCAACCCTCACGAGATGGCACCCCAGTCTACAAATCCGGACTGGTCAGAGTCAGATCCGCTGCCCACCAAGCCGGAGACGGCCGAAAATCACCAAAGGTGAGCTCGGATGACAGAGGGAGTGGAGGGGAGAAGAGTATGAAGTGGCTAGGGTTTGGTCCGCTGAACGAATGGGGAGGCATATATGTGGGATCGGGTGGGTTGGGTCCGATGTGGTGGACGCGCCCGGTCGCTCCCATATCCGCCCCATATTTGGGTTGGATATGAGGGGCGCTGGTCAGCCAGGGCATTTGACGCCCGTTTGAGGCGTTCGTCTGGTTCAAAATTTCCTGACCGGTTAGTGACCGGGTGCGCCGCCCGAGCGCTTGAGGAGGTTTTAGGGCGCCCAGCTATAGATGCTCTGAGAGCGTAGAATTGATAATCCATCCCTTCTTTTCATTTGATCGCTCCAAGAACATGTTGTTCCATCCAGCATGAACCTGTATCGATTCGCTGGACGGTCTAGACGTGCTTTTCCCGTAAACCAAAGATAAATTATGGGGGCTTTGTGGGTGTTTGGACCGCTGCCACGTTCGCTCCTGACCGCCTTGGCCTAGCAAAAAAACATTCTCTTCTCTACGCTTTCCATCGAATGGTCGCGCCTCTTGTCACGCCGCATTCATGTCGGCCCAGCGCATGCAATGGTCGGCGTTAACGCCCGCGATTTGACCGGATGGGAGGGCGGCGCAGACGGACACGACCTCTCACTGCCGGCATTGAAGCGGCGCGGCAAGCCAGCTCGCCGAGGAGTAGCGAGTTGCTCCAGGCTGGCACGCTGGGGTGAGCGGCGGCACGGGCATCCTGGTTGCCGTGGACGACGTTGTGTCGTACCGCTCATCCTGTGCCTACAACCGCGCCATCCGCCGTCAACGTACGCGTAATCACGCCCTACTGACGGAGAAAGAAGCCGGCTTCACGGAGATGGACGAAACGGTGGCCAGCACGTCCGCGGTCACCATCATCACCGAGGAGAAGTAGAACATGGGAGGCCGTCGCCGCTTGGGTCTCATGAAGGCCATCACCGAGGCGACGCCCACGTACACAGTCGATGTCTTACCCGGTCGCAGGCCAAAGTCTTCCCCTTCCCCTCCAGCTGTAGCACATCGCGGTGATTCCACTCCGATGAGCGGCGTTGCCGAACATGGGAAAGCGAGCCGCCCTTTGTGTAGAAACATATACCTCCAGGCTCACGGCACCCCGGCGGGCGGGCTACTGGACATGGGTAAGACAATGAAGATCCGTCGTGGCCGGCCGTAGACTAGTAAAGGGTGTCCGTGTAATGAGAATGGATACCCGCCGGCGCCGGCCATAGAGTGGTTTTACCTTAGCCCGGTATAATTTTTAATTAAAATTATCCAAAATAAAATGAATTTCGTTTGGTTTATATGAAATTAGTCGTGTTTGCGTAAATTCAGTCTGGTTAATTCAAACAGTATTTGAAATATATGCGGACAACGTTGGATGACGGTCTTCTTTTTTGAAAAGAGGTTGTCCCCCGGCTTCATCATCAAAATAATGCATGCGACCAATGGACGGCGGTCTTCTCTATCAATGTTCACGTACTGATCTTTCTTTGTGGACAGATGCCCGAGCAACTTTGCCGGTCAGGGTTGGAGATGCCCTGAAGTAGTGCCACCAATTCCAATAGCTTTTACTAGTTCGCAGAGCAAATGAAGAGCCAAAAACCATCCATTTTTTAAGTTGCATGAAATCGTGCACCGATATGGCCGCAGATCTTGAACGTGACCTATCATCTACAGCTGCAAGCGATCAGGCGCGGGTCAATCTTGCTGGACAAGTTTTCCTGGGGCGCCATGATCCCGTCAGTATTTGTGGCAGCACTTGCCCGGTCGGTAGCAGACTAGCAGCACGCACACCAAGGCTCGCATGCAACCATACAGGTCTGAAAATGACTTGGCTTGACTTTCACAGGTTGAATACTTACTCTCGACATGCATAAAAGTATGTTCAATTGAATTGCTTTTGATCCTGATTCTCGGCACCCATTCAGAAAGATACTTGCAACGGAAGAAAAGTAGGGATTACCTGTGATCTCTGGACCATGGACAGTGACTCAGGGCATGTATAATGCATAGCCTTAAGATGATGTCTCGCATGCCATGTAGGATCGGATATGACGTAAAGTAGGTTTGGATAGGAAAGCGGGATTCTTTTCAGGAGGCGGGTGCTTAAAGAGAAAGTGTGGTCCGATGACAAAAACTGAAAAGGTTGAAGTAAAAAGTAGAGATGTATATGTACTAGAGTCTTTATTTTCTATTTTTAATGAGGTCCACTAATGGTAGCTTGCATTGGTGAGAAAAAATAAATTTAGGTCCCTCAAATTACTTTTTGGCCCTGTTTGGATCATGGGGTTAGAGCTAGTTTGGGTTAGTTGGAAGCTCAAATAACCCAAAAGTATCCAAACAAAAAGGGTTTCATCCAACCCAACTATCCCGGTGGAGAGGTGCTTATTTGGGTTAGAGTGGGTTAGAGAATAACTCTAACTCTAACTGTGTTAGAGTATCCAAATAAGGCCACTTCACGAGGCATATGTAATCATATGTCATCATTGTACATGCTCTCAGTGTAACAGTATCTAATCCTTGTGCACCTGGCTCGACATACATCCTCGCATTTCTGGCAAAAAGACGTTTCGGCGCCCCTGGCTCTGAGCCTGAGGACGTGATGTCAAGTCGATTCTCTTGTGCTTTCTGAAACTTCAGCCCCTCGTCCAAGTGTCAGGTCACGTAGTACTACTAGTAAGCAAGATCCAGTGACCCAGTGTCACTGTCTGCCGCTGTTCTTCTGAAACATGCTTTGCCCAGTCGAACTGAGCCATCCTTCTACACTCTACACTTCACACTGCGGTTTAACCCCTGCCAAGCTGCTTGTGCCTGCCTGTGGTACACACTCCACCCATCTCCTGCTGCTCAGTCAATTTCGCTGCTCATTTCGTTTTCGCTAGGCCTTTTGCTGCTCCCGGTACACCCCACCCATCCCCGTTGAGCATAAGTGCGAAATAACACATGCTGACTGGGGACAAGACAGCCCATGAAGGTGTGGTGCTTTCGCCACCTCAGCACAGCCGAGCTGAGCCAAAGGGAAACTTGCCAAAAAACACTGTCCCCAGTCTGTACTGCCGCTCAAGGAATCCTAAGCACGGTTCGCCATCATCAGATTCAGAAAGCACAACCGGACCCCAAAATAACACTTGCAGAACCAAACCCTGAAGGAAGGGAACACCTGAGCGACGTAGCCCGAGCCAGAGGCCAAATTACATGGAGGGAGAGCACATGGATGGTTTTGTACTGGGTTCTCATTATCATCATATCGGGCCAGCCCCTCTGAATCCGGACATATACAACCTTTCAACAACTCTACGGGGTGTGTGGATGGGGGCTACCGGGCAACGACCGCACTCTTGCTTATTTGGACTGACTGGATCTAGCTTACAGCTTGGGATCGAAGCTACACAGATGGAACAATTGCCAATCTCCCCAAAATTATAAGAAAAATAATCTACAAAATAGTAGCAGCCAGCTCCATCATTGACGATGACGTATCATGACACGGTGATGAATGAATGGGCATTCATTCCATGGCTATGGCTTGTCGTCGAGCTGCACCTGCAGCTCGCTGCTGTCGGTTTTGCGCCGGCCCATCTTGCCGATGGACGAGGCGATGCTGCCCATGAGGCTGCTGCTGCTGCTGCCCCCGTCGCCGCCGCCGCTGAGGTTCAGGGACCGGCGAGACCGCCGGTGCCGCGGAGACTCCAGCCTGCCTTCTGCTCCTTCCTCCTCCTCGTCGTCGTCGCCGGCCTTGGCCCTGGTGGCCACCGCCAGCCGGGTGATGCCGCCGCGGCAGAAGGGGCATGTGGGCAGCGGCTGGCTCTGCGTGGCCGGGTTGGGCTTGGCGTGGCAGCAGAGCGCCAGCGTGCACGCCGCGCACATCTGGTGCCCGCACTCCCGGACCTCGATCGCGCACGCCTGGTCGAAGCAGATGCTGCACACCTCGCCGCCCTGCACGACCTAGAGTTAGTATCATAATATCAGTCCGAACAAGATCCGCACCGTCGGACGGACGCGCCGGCTCCGAGGGAGATGTCGACGCAGAGGCGGGATCGTGCATGTGGAGGCGTACTACGATCGCGTTTGAATAATGTTTCGTGCATATGGATCGCTCAGACGTGCGGCAATTCGTGCGAGCAGGTGCGTGCACACGCTGCCACTGCCACTGCCACGGTTTGACACCTAACTTGTCATTACCAACTAGAAGGATTAAACTAGCAGAAGTGCGTACGCCTGCACCCAATAAGTTAGCCATTCGTCCCTCGGATCAACACACTCAATATTATACTCCTGGTGTGGTACATTTCTGGGGCAAGTGGCTCCATGCTGAGACCTGACGGCACGTTAGCTACTCCTACAAGCAATGCAATGATGAGCTCTGGGATAATGCTAGCCTTGAAAACCAATCTTTGATTGAGAGCGATCAAAACAAGTACTGCCTACTTGTTGGTAAGTAAGTAAATTACTATTGTGCGTGCCAATGAAAGAAAGAAACGATGGCAGCTCGGTACGGCGAAGCTCCCACTGTTAGGTTGAATTATTTCGTGCGTGTGAGGTCAGCAATGGAAGTACTAGCAGTAGTAATTTGCAAGGCAAGACCGGTCAGTACGGTAGTACCTCGGAGACGGTGGCACCGTCATCTGAACGCGACGGCGA
Organism: Triticum dicoccoides; assembly: GCF_002162155.2. NCBI lineage: Eukaryota > Viridiplantae > Streptophyta > Magnoliopsida > Poales > Poaceae > Triticum > Triticum dicoccoides. The sequence goes on from NC_041386.1 coordinate 107,585,767, forward strand.
TGGCAATGAATTCTTGGCCCCTTTGAGGATCCTCTTCTCCCTCTCCCGATTGGCCTCCATCAGGGCTGCCTCCAGGAGAGCCTTGGCGTCAGGCTCCAGCTCGCTGATGAACTTGAGAGGCGAAGGCCACACTAGGGGCTCTGCCGATGACGGGTTCAGCAGCGCCGCGCACGCCACATGCCCTCGCTTCACCGCCACCTCATATGGAATTCTCCTGTAGAAGCCAATCCACAACAGTAGATTAGACTAACCAGCACAATGGCTTCAGATCATTTGCTGGAGACAACATATGTAATTGTGGTGTTGGAATTCAGTGGTGTTTTTGCAAGAAATTGCTGACGCACCCGACGGAGTCGCGCTGGAGGCGGTCGGCGCCCCAGGAGAGCAGCTGGCGAACGCAGTCGAGGCTCCCGCCGCGCGCGGCCAAATGCAGCGGCGTGCTCCCGGGGAATCTGCAGGAACGCGAGCGCTCGCGTCAATGTCGCGGCTTTTGCCTTCCTAAAAAGATGCGATTTTGGTGGGTACTGAGAAGGGCGGTCTTTGACTTGGGGAGAAGTTTTACCCGAAGGCGCCGCTGGAGGCGGACACGATGGCGCCGTTCTCCAGCAGGACGTGGACGCAGCGGCGCCAGCCCTGCCTCGCCGCCAGGTGCAACGGCGTCGCTCCGGTGTCGTCCCGCACATTCACGAACCGCGCGTATCCCCTGCACCTCCAAAACCACGGCTGATGACTCATTAGCAAAGGCTAGCGCGCGGCTGCCGCAGCGCGTTTGCGGCGAGCAATGGCGGCTCTGAGAAGAAGGGCCAACCAGGATTGCGACACCGGCGCGGTCCGCGCCGCCGTCAGGATGGCCCGGAGGCAGTCTGAGTGGCCGTAGTACGCCGCGTAGTGCAGGCACGTCCGCCCGTGCGACGAATCGAACATCAGGATCTGTACACACAGACGGAAAACGCCATTAGGTTCAGGAGAAGCTCCAAGAACAGTCCCAATCACCAAAACTGTGGCCGTAAGTCTCACATTGGCGCCGGCGTCGAGCAACCGCCGCACGCACTCGGTCCTCCCGTGCATCGCCGCGAGCATCAGCGCCGTCTGCGGCAAAGTCCCGCGATGTGAGGACAAGCTTTCCACAAAGGGGGGCGATGGAGAAGAGAAGAGGGGAAGCGTGACGAACCTGCTTGTGGCGGTTCACGGCGTCCGGCTCCACGCAAAGATCCAATGCCATGGAGACCACCTAAGCAAACAAAGGAATCAGCACACCGGAGATACACAGGGGTGGCGAGAAGCTGGACGGGGAGGAGCACACAGCAGTAAGGGGAACCGTACTTGGAGGTGGCCGTGGGCGGCGGCGATGTGGAGCGCGGAGAGGCGGTCGAAGAGCGTGGTGCGGCGGAGGAGGGAGGGGCGGGAGCTGACGGCGGCGGAGAGGCGGGCGAGGTCGCCGGACTGTGCCGCGCCGAAGAAGTCCACCTCCTCGCTGGGGCGGCCGCAGCTGGCTCCGTGCCCCATCACCCGTGGCGCCTCTCGGCGGACGCCCGGCGAGCCAGCCGCGGTGGCCGGCGGGGGGAATAATGGGGGGAGGAGAGTGTGGGAGTACGAGCGTGGGCTGAGGAGTGGGCGCGGTGGAGTAGAGCTTAATAGTGCGTGCGCTTTCTTGTGGTTTAAAAAAACTTCTGCTTCTCTTATTGAGAGTGAGAGATTTTTTTTCTTTTTTTTTCTGATAAACTGCTCCTTTCGCATGCTAGGATATTTCACCAGAAATGTTTACAAACACACTGTCACCATCACCCAGATAAGGCCTTGTTTGATCTATAGGAATTTTGTAAGATTTTACAAACCAAATGATATATCTTTCTATGTAGGATTTAAATGTATGTCATCTCATTTTTTATGATTTTCCTATTCCTATGACCCAAAGATTTCCTAAACATTTTTCTTATGAGATGATTTGTCGGGGTCGATTCCTTCCAACTGTATTTATAGTACATACATGTGATCGCATACATATAGAAATACTATACTTTATAGGGCTAGGACTCTCTTATTTGATTCTATCTATAGACGACGGCAAGCACTAATGTTCTACATATAGTAGGTAAATATAGTGCAGGCCTGAATTCATATTCTTAAACGTCATGGCCATAATTTCAGGACCCTAATAGCTGGCGAACTTTTCTCATGAAGGGATGACCTTTATGAATGTTTTCCCTAGCAGTTTTAGTTATATAGAAATAGCATTTTTCTAGAAGAGGATGACAGTTTTTGGGCTTAAAAGGCATTTTCTGTCAAAAAATACCGCGCAGACAAATGTGAAATCATTCCCTGGACCTTCATCCATGAAACGTTTCCCAGATATCATTTCCCCAATCTTATGATCTTTACCACCAACTCAAGTATGGCGTTGGTTTTTTTAGCATCAATTCTCGGTGGGCTACGCTAAGGTGAATAGGTAGTTCAATAGGGAAGGGATCCTTCGTCCATAATTACACGGCGGGGCTCGGATGTAGGTGACGACCCTAGAGATGGTGCTGGCATCTCATCTTGCTAGGAGGCGGCGTGGCGTCGGTTTTTGGAACGGCACCCACAAGGTTTAGGCATGGTGGAGCCATCCTATACCCTTGTAACACTTCGGATGTGATTTACCCAATATGTATTCCAACTCTTGCCGTTTCCGGCCTTAAATTATTTTATTTTTTCGGGTTCGGGTTTTTGTCCCCGTGTGTTGTTGTCGTTGTCATGCATCTCATATCATGTCATCATGTGCATTGCATTTGCATACGTGTTCATCTCATGCATTCGAGCATTTTCTCCGTTGTTCGTTTTGCATTCCGGCGCTTCCTTCTCCTCCAGTGGTCATTTCTACCTTTCTTTCATGCGTGGAGATTAAATATTTCCGGATTGGACCGAGACTTGCCAAGCGGCCTTGGTTTACTACCGGTAGACCGCCTGTCAAGTTTCGTACCATTTGGACTTCATTTGATGCTCCAACGATTAACCGAGGGACCGAAAAGGCCTCGTGTGTGTTGCAGCCCAACACCCCTCTAATTTGGCCCAAAACCCACCAAAACCATCTCCATCATCTAGAGCGTTCGATCATGATCGCGTGGCTGAAAACCGCACCTCTTTTGGACACTTCTAGCTCCTACCTCTATAAATATCCCCTCCCCGATATTTCGGATCCAAAACCACCCTAAACCCTAGCCCCGCACCTCCGCGCGGCCGGACAACGTCCGCCGCCACCGGACACTTCGCCCGCACCTGTCACCGGCCGCCACGTGGCAACGCCGGCCGCCTCCCGTGCGAGGCCCGCCGAGCCCGCTCGGGACCCCCGCGGCCCAGGGCGCCGCCACCTCGCCCGAGGGGCGCTGCCTCACCGCGCCGTCGCCTCTCCTTCTCCGGCCGCCGCCTGCTCCGCCCCGCCGCCTCGACGCCGGCACGCCGCCGCCCCGCACCGGCGCCACCCTGCTCCGTGTTCCGCTCCACCGACTCCGCGCTCCTCGCCGCCCTTCGCGGCGGGATCCGACAAGTCCGGCGCCGCCCTCCGCTACCTCGCCGTCCGGCCGGCCTCCTCTCTCCGGCGACCCCATCTCTGACTGGCGAACATCGGACTCCGTGCGTGCTACAGTACCGCCGGATCTGGATCTGAACGAAGGGGTTGACTTTTTCATTCCCAACCCTAATTATTTTGCTATCTTTGACATGCCTTAACTTCATCATCGTAGCTTCAATTCGTGCGTGTAGCATATCAAAATGTTCATCTCAAAGAGTACATCATTTCATCTCATTGTATCATTTTCATTTGAGTTCATCTTGATGCCCGAAATGCTGTTAGAAGAATGCTATTTGTGATAATTGTCAGATCTGCTGCTCCAAATAGATATTTGTCTTTTTTGCCATGATTATTGTGTGCATGATATGCCCATGAGCTCTACATGTGTTTTGTTATATGTTTTGCCATCTATCCATAGGTGCTACCCATGTATTTTTGTGATGTGTGTGGTGACTAGCACAAGTTTGCAAAGTGGAGCATTTGTTAATGCTGATTTCAGGGACTTAGCATTTCCACTAAGTCCTTGACCTGTTTATCTCATATGGCCATATGTTCATGTTGTTTCCTAGTGATCCGTGCCTCTTTTGAGGATGATCAGTAAGGATGTTTTGTTAATCTTATAGTGCTCTATCCATCCATGTCTTTGTTTGCAATTATGGAGCACCCTAGCTTGAGTCAATCGAGCTCTACTTTTGTCATTTCGTGAATCTGGGCAGATTTTCTACTTGTTAGCAATTTTGCCGAGGATGTTGTAGTTGATCCGTGCATGCTATGTTATTGTTCTTGCCATGTTTAGTTTGCATTTTGTGTATTCTTGATGGGTGTATGCTTATATTGTCATGACTTGCTCTGTAGTGAGTGCATCGAGCTCGTAAACATGCCTACTTGATATCTATTTAGCATGCTCCAGTTTTCACCAAGTCTGAGAACTGGTTATGTTTTTGCCATGTTCGCATGCTTGCAAATGTATTTTCTGATCCCTTTTGGCTCAAGGTCACTAAGGTACTTTTGTTAAGCTCTTTGAGTAGCTCCATGCCATGCTTTATTTTGCCATGTTCAGGTCGTGTAGCATATTGTTTTCATGCTCCAAAGAGTGCTATCTGATCTGAAATTCCAGACAAGTGTTAATTTCACTAAGTCTGAAATTTGTTTACCAAATGCATTTTTGCCATGCTTGTTTGAACCTGTTAATGGATGAATTGGCCGTAGCTCAGTGCTAGACTTTTGTTAAGCTTCATGAATGGATTCCTGCCATGTATTTTGATGTCATGTTTGAGTGTTGTAGCATGTTCATCTTGTTGCATTTAGATGGCTACTTGCTGTAAATCGTAGAACGTGGTCATATTTGAATCGCTTGCCATTTCCAAACCGTAACTCCGATTCCGGCGTTCTTTATATCGTTTTCAAGCGATTTCATCCCATCTTTCCAATGGCACACTTGGATTTCCAAGTTGAGGCCAGGTTCATGCATTCCTTGTCAAATCTTGCATATGCATCACATATTCATCCCGCATAGCATACCATATTTGCATCATATTGTTTGAGCTTTGCACGTGGTTGATTGTGTTTTTGTTGCTTGTTTGTCTTGTTTGGGTAGAGCCGGGAGACGAGTTCGCTAATGAGGAGCCCGTTGAGTTTGCTTTCGAGGATCCAGTCAACTCTGACAACTTTGCAGGCAAGATGATCATACCCTCGAAATCACTACTATCTTTGCTTTGCTAGATGATCGCTCTTTTGCTATGCCTATGCTACGATGCCTACCACTTGCTCACCATGCCTCCCAAATTGCCATGTCAAACCTCTAACCCACCATGTCCTTGCAAACCGTTGATTGGCTATGTTACCGCTTTGCTCAGCCCCTCTTATAGCGTTGCTAGTTGCAGGTGAAGATTGGAGACCGTTCCTTGTTGAAACATTATTTACTTGTTGGGATATCATTATATTGCCATGTTATCTTAATGCATCTATATGCTTGGTAAAGGGTGGAAGGCTCGGCCTCTCGCCTAGTGTTTTGTTCCACTCTTGCCGCCCTAGTTTCCGTCATATCAGTGTTATGTTCCCGGATTTTGCGTTCCTTACGCGGTTGGGTTATAATGGGAACCCCTTGATAGTTCGCCTTGATTAAAGCTTTTCCAGCTATAACACCCCGGATGTAACTTTCCCAATTTGTACTCCAACTCTTGCCGTTTCCGGCGTTAAGTTATATTTATTTTCTCGGGTTTGGGTTTTTGTCTCCGTGTGTTGTTGTCGTTGTCATGCATCTCATATCATGTCATCATGTGCACTGCATTTGCATACGTGTTCATCTCATGCATTCGAGCATTTTCCCCGTTGTCCGTTTTGCATTCCGGCGCTTCGTTCTCCTCCAGTGGCCTTTTCTAGCATTCTTTCGTGTGTGGGGATTAAACATTTCCGGATTGGACCGAGACTTGCCAAGCGGCCTTGGTTTACTACCGTAGACCGCCTGTCAAGTTTCGTACCATTTGGACTTCGTTTGGTACTCCAACAGTTAAGCGAGGGACCGAAAAGGCCTCGTGTGTGTTGCAGCCCAACACCCCTCCAATTTGGCCCAAAACCCACCAAACTCTGCTCCATGTCCTAGAGCGTTCGATCACGATCGCGTGGCCGAAAACTGCACCTCATTTGGACTCTCTTAGCTCCCCCTATGCCTATATATACACCCCCATTCCAAATTCGCGGATCCCCTCTCGAAACCCTAAAAAAATCCTCTCCCCGC
>NC_041386.1:107592829-107613746 GCF_002162155.2 Triticum dicoccoides
GCCGCCGCCTCGTTCCCCGAGCTCCGGCCACTGCCTCCACTTCTCCGGCCGGATCCCACCCCGACCTAGCCGGCCGCCTCCACTTCTCCGGTGGTGAACAGGAAATCCGGCGACCTCGATTTCCGCACCGTCCAGATCTGGATCTGAGGATCCCCCGGTTGACTTTTGTCCCCCGAACCCTAATTTTTTATGCATACTTTGACCTATGATATCTCCGCATCCGTAGCTCCGATTTGGACATGTAGTATATCAAAATGTTCGTCTCGATGAGTACATCATTTCATTCCATTGCATCATTTTCATTTGAGCTCATCTTGATGCCCAAAATGCTGTTAGAAGAGGGCTACTTGAGTTAATTGTCAGATCTGTTACTCCGTTTAGCACTTTTGTCATTTTTGCCATGATTATTGTGTGCATGATATGCCCGTGAGTTCTTCATATGTTTTGTTAAGCATCTTTTTATCTTTCCAGAGGTGCAACCCATGCATTTTTAGGATGTGTGTGGTGACTTTGTGCAAGCTTGCAAAGTGAGGCACCCGGTAAATCTGTTTTCAGGGACTTAGTAGTTTCACTAAGTCTGGGATTGTTTAGTTCATGATGCCATATGTTCATGTTGTTTCCTAGTGATCCGTGCCTCTTTTGAGGATGATCAGTAAAGGAGTTTTGTTAATCGTGTAGTGCTCTATCCATCCATGTCTTTGTTTGCAATTATGGAGCACCGTAGCTTGAGTCAATCGAGCTCTACTTTTGCTTCGTTGTGAATTTGGGCAGATCGTCAACTTGTTTGCGATTTTGCCGATGTTATTGTAGTGGATCCGTGAATGCTATGCCTTTGTTCTTGCCATGTCTAGCTTGTATTTTGTGCCTTCTTATGGAATGTATGCTTTACTTGCCATGACTTGCATCGTAGTGAGTGCATCGAGCTCGTTTACATGCCTTCGTGAGTTATATTTCAGCATGTCTCAGTTTTTTTCACTAAGTCTGAAACTGATTATGTTTTTGCTATGTTCGTGTGCTTGTTAGTATATTTTGTGATCCCTTTTGGCTCAAGGTCACTAAGGGACTTTTGTTAATCTTGTTGATTAGCTCCATGCCATGTCTTTCTTTGTCATGTTCAGGTCCTGTAGCATATTGTTTTGTTGCTCCGAAGAGGGCTATATGATCTGAAATTCCAAACAAGTGTTAATTTCACTAAGTCTGAGTCTGTTTTACCATTTGCGTTTTTGCCATGCTTGTTTGAACCTGTTAATGAATGATTTGGACGTAGCTCAGTGCTAGACTTTTGTTAAGCATCTTGTATGCATCCCTGCCATGTATTTTGATGCCATGTTTGGTGGCTGTAGCATGTTCATCTCATTGCATTTAGATGCCTACTTGCTGTAAATCGCAGACCGGTGTCATATTTGAATCGCTTGCCATTTCCAAACCGTAACTCCGATTCCGGCGTTCTTTATATCGTTTTCAAGCGATTTCATCTCATCTTTCCAGTGGCACCCTTGGAATTCCAAGTTGATGCCAGGTTCATGCATTTCCTGTCATATCTTGCATTTTGCATCCCGCATCGCATCCCGCATAGCATATCATCATTTCATCATGTTGCTTGATCTTGCACGTGGTTGATTGTATCCTTGTTGCTTGTTTGTCTTGTTTGGGTAGAGCCGGGAGACGAGTTCGCTAACGAGGAGCCCGTTGAGTTTGCTCTTGAGGATCCAGTCAGCTCTGACAACTGTGCAGGCAAGATGATCATACCCTCGAAATCACTACTATCTTTGCTATGCTAGTTTGCTCGCTCTTTTGCTATGCCATTGCTATGATGCCTACCACTTGCTTGCAAGCCTCCCAAATTGCCATGTCAAACCTCTAACCCACCATTGTCCTAGCAAACCGTTGATTGGCTATGTTACCGCTTTGCTCAGCCCCTCTTATAGCGTGCTAGTTGCAGGTGAAGATCGGAGGTCGTTCCTTATTGGAACATCTTTTATTTACTTGTTGGGATATCATTATATTATCTTGCTATCTTAATGCATCTATATACTTGGTAAAGGGTGGAAGGCTCGGCCTCTCGCCTAGTGTTTTGTTCCACTCTTGCCGCCCTAGTTTCCGTCATATCGGTGTTATGTTCCCGGATTTTGCGTTCCTTACGCGGTTGGGTTATAATGGGAACCCCTTGATATTTCGCCTTGATTAAAGCTTTTCCAGCAATGGCCAACCTTGGTCTTACCATTTGCCACCTAGCCTCTTTTTCCCTCGGGTTTCCGGAGCCCGCGGGTCATCTTATTTAAACCCCCCCGGGCCAGTGCTCCTCTGAGTGTTGGTCCAAACTAGAGTCCTATGCAGCGCCCCCTCAGGGAAACTCAAGGTTTGGTTTTAGTTGTATGGAGCGCTCATCTGAGTGTGCCCTGAGAAAGAGATATGTGCAGCTCCTATCGGGATTTTTCGGCACATTCGGGCGGTGTTGCTGGTCTTGTTTTAACCTGTCGAAGTGTCTTGAGTTACCGAGATACTGAGTCTGATCGGAATGTCTTGGGAGGACGTCTATTCCTTCGTTGACCGTGAGAGCTTGTCATGGGCTAAGTTGGGACTCCCCTGCAGGGATTGAACTTTCGAAAGCCGTGCCCGCGGTTATGGGCAGATGGGAATTTGTTAACGTCCGGTTGTAGATAACTTGAACCTTAATTAATTAAAATGAATCAACTGAGTGTGTTGCCGTGATGGCCTCTTCTCGGCGGAGTCCGGGAAGTGGACACGGTGTTGGAGTAATGTTTGTGCAGGTTGTTCTCTAGTTTCTCGCTCGTGCTTTGCCTCCTCTTCCCGCTCTCTTTTTCGAATAAGTTAGCCACCATACTTGCTAGTCGCTTGCTGCAGCTCCACTCATTTTCACCTTGCCATACCCATAAGCTTAAATAGTCTTGATCGCGAGGGTGCGAGATTGCTGAGTCCCTGTGGCTCACAGATTACTATTACACCAGATGCAGGGCCTGATGATTCCGCTCCAGGAGACGCGTATGAGCTCAAGTGGGAGTTCGATGAAGACTCTCAACGTTACAATGTTTCCTTTCCCGATGATCAGTAGTGGTGCCCAGTTGGGGGTGATTGGGACCGTGTCGCATGTTGGGTTCTCTTTTATTTTGGTGCCGTAGTCGGGCCATGAGTGTATGCATGATGTAATGTTATTTATGTACTTGATTGACGTGGCAAGTGTAAGCCAACTATGTTATCCCCCCTTTTATTATTACATTACATGGGATGTTGTGAAGATTGCCTAACTTGCGACATATGCCTTCAATGCGATTATATCTCTAAGTCGTGCCTCGACACGTGGGAGCTATAGTCGCATCGAGGGTGTTACACCAGCAATGCCCAACCTTGGTCTTACCATTTGCCACCTAGCCTCTTTTTCCCTTGGGTTTCTGGATCTTGAGGGTCATCTTATTTAAACCCCCTGGGCCAGTGCTCCTCTGAGTGTTGGTCCGAACTAGAGTCCTGTGCAGCGCCCCCTCGGGGAAACTCGAGGTTTGGTTTTAGTTGTATGGAGAGCTCATCTGAGTGTGCCCTGAGAACGAGATATGTGCAGCTCCTATCGGGATTTGTCAGCACATTCGGGCGGTGTTGCTGGATTGGTTTTGACTTGTCGAAGTGTCTTGATGAACCGGGATACCGAGTCTGATCGGAATGTCTCGGGAGGAGGTCTATTCCTTCGTTGACCGTGAGAGCTTGTCATGGGCTAAGTTGGGACTCCCCTGCAGGGTTTTGAACTTTCAAAAGCCGTGCCCGCGGTTATGGGCAGATGGGAATTTTTTAATGTCCGGTTGTACATAACTTGAACCTTAACTTAATTAAAATGAATCAACAGTGTGAGTTACCGTGATGGTCTCTTCTCGGCGGAGTCTGGGAAGTGAACACGGTGTTGGAGTAATGCTTGCGCAGGTTGTCCTCTAGTTTCTCGCTCGCGCTTTGCCCCCTCTTCTCGCTCTCTTTTGCGAACAGGTTAGCCACTATATATACTAGTCGCTTGTTGCAGCTCCACATATTTTACCTTACCTTACCTATAAGCTTAGATAGTCTTGATCGCGAGGGTGCGAGATTGCTGAGTCCCTATGGCTCACAGATTACTTCCAAACCAGATGCAGGGCCTGATGATTCTGCTCCAGGTGACGCGCTTGAGCTCAAGTGGGAGTTCGACGAGGACTCTCAACGACACTACGTGTCTTTCCCTGATGATCAGTAGTGGTGCCCAGTTGGGGTGATCGGGACCGTGTTGCATGTTGGGTTATCTTTTATTTTGGCGCCGTAGTCGGGCTATGAGTGTTTGAATGTTGTAATGCTATTTATGTACTTGATTGACGTGGTGAGTGTAAGCCAACTATGTTATCTCCCCTTTATTATTTATATTACATGGGATGTTGTGAAGATTGCCTAACTTGCGACATTACTTTTAATGCAGTTATGTCTCTAAGTCGTGCCTCGACACGTGGGAGCTATAGCCGCATCGAGGGCATTACAAGTTGGTAATCAGAGCCTTCCCCAACCTTAGGAGCCCCCATTGCTTGATCGTTTTTAGCAGCCGAGTTGTGTCTAGAAAAATGTTTTGAGTCATTTAGGAATTATATATCGGAGAGTTTAGGAATTCTTTTTACTCCCCAGTCTCCTCATCGCTCTGGTAAGGCATCCTGACGTAGAGTTTTGACTCTTCTCTTCTCAAATTTCACTAAAAAAAATTTAGGATCATGCGGGTATCTTGGAATTGTTCCGATGGTTTTGTGACGAGAACATTGTCTTGGTGCCTCCTGTCAGGGGTTTTGTGGCAGTGTCCCGGGGAGTTGAGCTCCGAGGTGTTGTCGTCATAATTTTATCGTTGCAGTTCTTGAATACCTGAGTTTAGTACGCCGACATCGAAAATTTCTTTTATGCAGTTCGTTGGTGAGATAACCTCGACGCCACCCAGTACTGGGGTGGGAGTTCGGGAGTATCGCCATAACTTGTATAACAGATGCTTTTCGAAGGTTGAGGTAGATGGTTTTCAAAGTTTTTCTCGGTTATGTGTTGAAGGATGGATACAGCTGGATGTAGGATTTGCTAGATTTGGGTGAGATATTATGCTTCCCCTGTATCCCCAACACCTGATTGCATAACCGGAAAGGTTCGGGAGTTTCATAGGTGGGAATTCTTGTAGCTCTAGTTCTTCTTCCACGGATATTTGGTTTGAGATTGGGATTTCTTACCGATTATTCGTTCTTGATCCGTACCTTGTTGATTTATTTCTCTACCTAAATTCTAAGTGGCTTCTCAATTTATGGATATGTGACCATTTCAAGAGGAATGCATTCGTTCATTTTGTTCAGATGTGAAGACTATATGTTGCAATTTTCATTCCGTTGGATTCAGCTTCATTTTATCTGTCAATGTGCTAACGGTGGTCAACCTCTTCAGGATGGCTCCCGCTAAGAGCACCAATCAGAATCAGAATCAGGATCCGCCACCACCTTCACCTCCTCCGGAGGCATGGCAAGCTGTGATGGCCGCAACCAATGCAAACACACAGTTCATCATGCAAATTCTTCAAGAGCACAATCAAGCGAACCAAGGCAACCAAGGCAACAATCAGAATCACTTTGCTACACTCAACCAGTTCCTTGCTAATGGGCCAAAGACTTTCAGCAATTGTGTTGAGGCAACTGATGCTGACGATTGGCTCGTGGATCTATGCAAGCATTTCGAGTGTAGTAACGTCAGGCCTGAGGACTTCGTCAAGTTCGCTTCCTTCCAACTCAAAGATCAAGCTGCAGAATGGTTCCAGCAGTACAAGGATTCCAGAGGTGGACGTGTTATTACCTGGGATGAATACCGTCAAGATTTCAGAGCTCATCATATTCCTCAGAACGTGGTTGAAAGCAAGCGTGAGGAATTCCGCAACCTGAAGCAAGGCTCTTTGTCTGTCTATGACTACAACAAGTTGTTTCAGAAGCTCGCCCTCTTTGCCAAGCAGGACGTCCCTGATGAGAAGAGCATGATATACCAGTTCAGGGGTGGTCTCAGAGAAGAAATTCAGCTAGCTCTTGTTCTCTTTGAGTCCTTGAGGTACGATGAGTTCTACAACATGGCATTGAAGCAAGAGGCCGCTCAACTGAGGTGTGATGCTTCCAAGAAGCGAGTCAGAGATGTTACTCCTTCTTCCTCTACTCAAGTGGCCAAGCAGCAGAAGTATTGGCTTCCTCCTCCTCCGTTCCATCAGCCGTATCAGCAGAAGAGCAAAGTTGGCAGTGGATCTTCCCACCCACCCAACCCTGGCTTTCAGAACAAGACTTCGTCTCAAGCTCCAAGATCGAGTGCTCCGTATCACCATCCGCTTTCAGAGGTCACATGCAACAAGTGCCAACAGAAGGGTCACTATGCCAACAAGTGCTTCAATCAGAGGAGTCTTCCTCCTCCTCCTCCTCTTGTGAGATCGGCAAGTACAGCTGTGGTCAAGCATAACCCCAAGCACGCCAAGGTCAACTTGATGAATGCAGCTCAGGCAGAGGACTCGTCATATGTCATCATGGGTAACCTTCTTGTTAACGATATCCCTGCAAAAGTTCTTTTTGACACTGGTGCATCGCATTGTTTCATTTCCAAACCTTTTGCATCGAAGTATGAGTGTGATTATCAGTATCTGCAAAATTCTTTGTAAATCGTGTCACCAGGCAAGCAAATGATAGCTAATTTCCGCGTCCCGGATATTACTATCATGTTGGGCGACTACAAATTTCTAGCTTCTCCTATTGTTCTGGGTGATTCGGATATTGATCTTATTCTCGGAATGGATTGGCTTTCTAAGCACAAGGCACATCTTGACTGTGCAGCCAGGCAGATGCAATTGACTCATTCGTCTAAGGATGTAATTGTCTTTGCCGCTTGTGATGATACCATCCGTCTGTTTTCTCTCAATGAGAAGGGTGAACTGGATGCTATCTCGCAAATTCCAGTCGTTTGTGAATATCAAGACGTTTTTCCAGAAGAGCTTCCAGGAATGCCTCCACACTGGCCAGTTGAATTTGTCATTGATCTTGATCCTGGCACGGAACCAGTGTGCAAGCGTCCTTACAAGCTCGGACCTGAAGAGTTGAAGGAGCTGAAGAAGCAACTCGATATTCAAGAGAAAATGGGTCTCATCCGGCCTAGTTCTTCTCCGTGGGGTTGTGGTGTTCTTTTTGTGAAGAAGAAGGATGGAACGGACCGACTTTGTGTTGATTACCGTCCATTGAACAAGAAGACCATCAAGAACAAATATCCACTTCCCAACATCAATGAGCTGTTCGAACAACTCAAAGGTGCCCAAGTATTCTCCAAGCTTGATCTCCGTATGGGTTATCATCAGATTCTAATCCGTGAGCAAGATATTCCCAAGACGGCTTTTAGGACAAGCTATGGTTCATATGAATACACTGTCATGTCTTTTGGCCTCGTCAATGCTCCTCCAACTTTCTCTCGCATGATGAACTTCATCCTCAACGCCTACACCAATGACTTTGTTTTGGTCTATCTTGACGACATTCTGGTTTTCTCGAAGAACAAGGAAGATCATGCCAAGCACTTGCGTTTGGTACTCGATAAGCTCAGAGAACACCAGCTCTACGCCAAGTTCTCCAAGTGCGGATTTTGGCTCGATGAGGTTCTTTATCTTGGTCATATCATCTCTGTCAAAGGCATTGCGGTGAATCCTGAGAAGGTGTCTGCAATTGTGAATTGGGAACCTCCTCAGAACGTGAAGCAACTCCGTAGCTTCCTCGGTCTCGCAAGCTATTGCCGAAGATTCGTTGAAAACTTTTCCAAGATCGCGAAGCCTCTCTCAAATCTTCTCCAGAAGCACGTCAAGTACGTTTGGTCTTCGAAGTGTGACATTGCTTTCAACACTTTGAAAGAGAAATTGGTCACTGCTCCAGTTCTGACTCCGCCTGATGAATCCAAGCCGTACGAGGTCTTTTGAGATGCCTCTCTCCAAGGTCTTGGCGCAGTGTTGATGCAAGAGAAGAAAGTTGTTGCTTATACCTCTCACCAATTGAAGCCCAATGAGAAGAACTACCCCACTCATGATCTCGAGTTGGCGGCAGTTATGCATGCTCTTTTGACTTGGAGACATCTCTTATTGGGAAGAAAAGTGGACATTTTCACTTATCACAAGAGTCTCAAGTACATCTTCACTCAGCCTAATCTCAACCTCAGGCAAACTCGATGGGTCGAAATGATTCAAGAGTATAATCCGAGTATCGAGTATACTCCAGGCAAGGCCAATATGATTGTTGACGCATTGAGCAGGAAGGCTTATTGTAACAGTCTGATTCTCAAGCCTTATCAACCCGAGCTTTGTGAAGCTTTCCGCAAACTTAATCTGCAAGTTGTTCCTCAAGGTTTCCTCGCCAACCTTCAAGTCTCTCCTACCTTGGAAGACCAGATTCACCAAGCTCAGCTTCTTGATGCTATGGTGAAAAAGGTGAAGATTGGGATTGCCAAGAGTCAACCCAAGTACAAGTGCTACCGCCTTGATGATAAGGATACTCTCTTCTTCGAGGATCATATTATTGTGCCCAAAGGTGACCTTCGTAAAGTGATCATGAACGAGGCTCACAATTCTCTCCTCTCCATCCACCCTGGGAGCACGAAGATGTATCAGGACCTCAAGCAGGCTTATTGGTGCACTCGAATGAAGCGCGAGATTGCTCAGTTCGTGAATGAATGTGATGTCTGCAGAAGAGTGAAGGCAGAACACCAAAGACCAGCTGGTCTCCTCCAACCTCTTGCCATTCCAGAATGGAAGTTTGACCACATTGAGATGGACTTCGTGACTGGGTTTCCAAAGTCCAAACGTGGCAATGATGCTATATTCGTTGTCATCGGCAAACTCGCCAAAGTGGCTCACTTTCTGCCTATCAAAGAGTCTATCACGGCAGCTCAATTGGCGAAACTCTATACCTCTCAAATTGTCTCTCTGCACGGTATTCCACAAGTGATCTCGTCAGACCATGGCAGCATTTTTACCTCCAAGTTTTGGGATTCTTTTCAGAAGGCCATGGGAACCAACATCCGCTTCAGCACAGCTTTCCATCCTCAAACTAGCGGTCAAGTCGAGCATGTCAACCAGATTCTTGAAGATATGCTCAGGGCTTGTGTGATCTCCTTCGGCATGAACTGGGAGGATTGCCTTCCTTATGCTGAATTCTCCTACAACAATAGTTTTCAAGCAAGTTCAGGCAAGGCCCCATTTGAAATTCTGTATGGCAGGAAGTGCCGTACCCCTCTCAACTGGTCTGAAACCGGTGAACGTCAGCTTCTCGGAAATGACTTAATCACAGAGGCAGAGGAGATGTGCAAAGTCATTCGAGATAACCTCAAAGCAGCCCAATCCCGCCAGAAGAGCTACTATGATAGTAAGCACCGTGATTTGGCTTTCGAGATCGGAGATCATGTTTACCTCCGCATCTCTCCTATGAAAGGTACTCGTCGCTTCGGTATCAAAGGGAAGCTTGCCCCTAGATACGTGGGACCTTTCAAGATTGTCAGCAAGAGAGGCGATCTCGCCTATCAACTCGAGCTTCCTTGAAACTTTGCAAATGTGCATGACATGTTCCATGTCTCTCAGCTCCGAAAGTGCTTCAAGACTCCTGACCGCACCGTCAACTTCGAGGACATTGAGCTCCAAGAATATCTCTCTTGTCATGAGCACCCCGTTGCTATTCTTGAAGAAACTGAATGCAAGACCCGCAACAAGTCAGTCAAATTCCTCAAAGTCAAGTGGTCGCACCATTCCAACCGTGAAGCTACCTGGGAATGCAAGGATCACCTCCGTTCTGAGTACCCGACGTTCTTCAGTCCTAGATCTCGGGACGAGATCCTTTCGTAGTAGTGGAGTGTTGTAACACCCCGGATGTGATTTCCGGCCTTAAGTTATTTTATTTTCTCGGGTTCGGGTTTTTGTCCCCGTGTGTTGGTGTCGTTGTCATGCATCTCATATCATGTCATCATGTGCATTGCATTTGCATACGTGTTCATCTCATGCATTCGAGCATTTTCTCCGCTGTCCGTTTTGCATTCCGGCGCTTCGTTCTCCTCCGGTGGTCATTTCTATCTTTCTTTCGTGTGTGGGGATTAAACATTTCCGGATTGGGCCGAGACCTGCCAAGCGGCCTTGGTTTACTACCGGTAGACCGCCTGTCAAGTTTCGTATCATTTGGACTTCGTTTGATGCTCCAACGGTTAACCGAGGGACCGAAAAGGCCTCGTGTGTGTTGCAGCCCAACACCCCTTCAATTTGGCCCAAAACCCACCAAAACCCTCTCCATCATCTAGAGCGTTCGATCACGATCGCGTGGCCGAAAGCGGCACCTCTTTTGGACACTCCAAGCTCCTCCTACCTCTATAAATACCCCCTCCCCGAAATTTCGGATCCAAAACCACCCTAAACCCTAGCCCCGCACCTCCGGGCGGCCGGACAACGTCCGCCGCCACCGGACATTTCGCCCGCACCTGTCACCGGCCGCCACATGGCAACGCCGGCCGCCTCCCCCGTGAGGCCCGCCGAGCCCGCTCGGGACCCCCGCGGCCCAGGGCGCCGCCACCTCGCCCGAGGGGCGCTGCCTCACCGCGCCACCGCCTCTCCTTCTCCGACCGCCGCCTGCTCCGCCCCGCCGGCGCGGCACCGCCCCGCACCGGCGCCGCCCTGCTCCGTGTTCCGTGCCGCCGACTCCGCGCTCCTCGCCGCCCTTCGCCGGCGGGATCCGACAAGTCCGGCGCCGCCCTCCGCTACCTCGCCGTCCGGCCGGCCTCCTCTCTCCGGCGACCCCATATCCGACCGGCGAACATCGGACTCCGTGCGTGCTACAGTACTGCCGGATCTGGATCTGAACAAAGGGGTTGACTTTTTCGTCCCCAACCCTAATTATTTTGCTATCTTTGACATGCCTTAACTTCATCATCGTAGCTTCGATTCGTGCATGTAGCATATCAAAATGTTCATCTCAGAGAGTACATCATTTGATCTCATTGCATCATTTTCATTTGAGTTCATCTTGATGCCCGAAATGCTGTTAGAAGAATGCTATTTGAGATAATTGTCAGATTTGCTGCTCCAAATAGATATTTGTCATTTTTGCCATGATTATTGTGTGCACGATATGCCCATGATCTCTACATGTGTTTTGTTATATGTTTTTCCATCTATCCATAGGTGCAACCCATGTATTTTTGTGATGTGTGTGGTGACTAGCACAAGTTTGCAAAGTGGAGCATTTGTTAATGCTGATTTCAGGGACTTAGCATTTCCACTAAGTCCTTGACCTGTTTATCTCATATGGCCATATGTTCATATTGTTTCCTAGTGATCCGTGCCTCTTTTGAGGATGATCAGTAAGGATGTTTTGTTAATCTTGTAGTGCTCTATCCATCCATGTCTTTGTTTGCAATTATGGAGCACCCTAGCTTGAGTCAATCGAGCTCTACTTTTGTCATTTCGTGAATCTGGGCAGATTGTCTACTTGTTAGCAATTTTGCCGAGGATGTTGTAGTTGATCCATGCATGCTATGTTATTGTTCTTGCCATGTCTAGCTTGCATTTTATGTATTCTTGATGGGTGTATGCTTAGATTGTCATGACTTGCTCTGTAGTGAGTGCATCGAGCTCGTAAACATGCCTACTTGATATCTGTTTCAGCATGCTCCAGTTTTCACTAAGTCTGAGAACTGATTATGTTTTTGCCATGTTCGCATGCTTGCAAATGTATTTTCTGATCCCTTTTGGCTCAAGGTCACTAAGGGACTTTTGGTAAGCTCTTTGAGTAGCTCCATGCCATGCTTTACTTTGCCATGTTCAGGTCTTGTAGCATATTGTTTTCATGCTCCAAAGAGTGCTATCTGATCTGAAATTCTAGACAAGTGTTAATTTCACTAAGTCTGAAATCTGTTTACCAAATGCATTTTTGCCATACTTGTTTGAACCTGTTAATGGATGAATTGGCCGTAGCTCAGTGCTAGACTTTTGTTAAGCTTCATGAATGGATTCCTGCCATGTATTTTGATGCCATGTTTGAGTGCTGTAGCATGTTCATCTTGTTGCATTTAGATGGCTACTTGCTGTAAATCGTAGAACGTGGTCATATTTGAATCGCTTGCCATTTCCAAACCGTAACTCCGATTCAGGCGTTCTTTATATCGTTTTCAAGTGATTTCATCCCATATTTCCAGTGGCACACTTGGATTTCCAAGTTGAGGCTAGGTTCATGCATTCCTTGTCAAATCTTGCATATGCATCACATATTCATCCCGCATAGCATACCATGTTTGCATCATATTGTTTGAGCTTTGCATGTGGTTGATTGTGTCTTTGTTACTTGTTTGTCTTGTTTAGGTAGAGCCGGGAGATGAGTTCGCTAACGAGGAGCCCGTTGAGTTTGCTTTCGAGGATCCAGTTAACTCTGACAACTTTGCAAGCAAGATGATCATACCCTCGAAATCACTACTATCTTTGCTTTGCTAGATGCTCGCTCTTTTGCTATGCCTATGCTATGATGCCTACCACTTGCTCACCATGCCTCCCAAATTGCCATGTCAAACCTCTAACCCACCATGTCCTAGCAAACCGTTGATTGGCTATGTTACCGCTTTGCTCAGCCCCTCTTATAGTGTTGCTAGTTGCAGGTGAAGATTGGAGACCGTTCCTTGTTGGAACATTATTTACTTGTTGGGATATCATTATATTGCCATCTTAATTGCATCTATATACTTGGTAAAGGGTGGAAGGCTCGGTCTCTCGCCTAGTGTTTTGTTCCACTCTTGCCGCCCTAGTTTCCGTCATATCGGTGTTATGTTCCCGGATTTTGCGTTCCTTACGCGGTTGGGTTATAATGGGAACCCCTTGATAGTTCGCCTTGATTAAAGCTTTTCCAGCAATGCCCAACCTTGGTCTTACCATTTGCCACCTAGCCTCTTTTTCCCTGTGGTTTTCGGAGCCCGAGGGTCATCTTATTTAAACCCCCCCCTCGGGCCAGTGCTCCTCTGAGTGTTGGTCCGAACTAGAGTCCTGTGCAGCGCCCCCTCGGGGAAACTCGAGGTTTGATTTTAGTTGTATGGAGAGCTCATCTGAGTGTGCCCTGAGAACGAGATATGTGCAGCTCCTATCGGGATTTGTCGGCACATTCGGACGGTGTTGCTGGATTGGTTTTGACTTGTCGAAGTGTCTTGATGAACCAGGATACCGAGTCTGATCGGAATGTCTCGGGAGGAGGTCTATTCCTTCATTGACCGTGAGAGCTTGTCATGGGCTAAGTTGGGACTCCCCAGCAGGGTTTTGAACTTTTGAAAGCCGTGCCCGCGGTTATGGGCAGATGGGAATTTGTTAATGTCCGGTTGTAGATAAATTGAACCTTAACTTAATTAAAATGAATCAACAGTGTGAGTTACTGTGATGGTCTCTTCTCGGCGGAGTCTGGGAAGTGAACACGGTGTTGGAGTAATGCTTGCGCAAGTTGTCCTCTAGTTTCTCGCTCGCGCTTTGCCCCTCTTCTCGCTCTCTTTTGCGAACAGGTTAGCCACTATATATGCTAGTCGCTTGCTGCAGCTCCACATATTTTACCTTACATTACCTATAAGCTTAAATAGTCTTGATCGCGAGGGTGTGAGATTGCTGAGTCCCTATGGCTCATAGATTACTTCCAAACCAGATGCAGGGCCTGATGATTCCGCTCCAGGTGACGCGCTTGAGCTCAAGTGGGAGTTCGACGAGGACTCTCAACGATACTACGTGTCTTTCCCTGATGATCAGTAGTGGTGCCCAGTTGGGGTGATCGGGACCATGTCGCATGTTGGGTTATCTTTTATTTTGGTGTCGTAGTCGGGCCATGAGTGTTTGAATGTTGTAATGCTATTTATGTACTTGATTGACGTGGCGAGTGTAAGCCAACTATGTTATCTCCCCTTTATTATTTATATTACATGGGATGTTGTGAAGATTGCCTAACTTGCGATATTGCTTTGAATGTGGTTATGTCTCTAAGTCGTGCCTCGACACGTGGGAGCTATAGCCACATCGAGGGCGTTACAACCCTTACCCATCCCTTCTGAGGTTACCCATCAACCTTACCAATACCCGTCAACGGGTATAATTTTTTCATACATGTTACCCAACAGGGTAGATGGGTACCCACAGGTAAAATTACTCATGTTTTTAAAGTATCAATTTGAACAACTCGTAGTCATAACTGTTAGAGTTGTATTTACGATGCCTTTTGGCTTTCTGTATTTTGGCCTTGGCGTCCCACCTGTACTTGTATATATGATGGCTTTGGCGTCAAGATAATACTAAGTTTCATATTTCCTAACAATAACAACAACATACAATCATAATTTATAACAACACATACTTATAAACAACACATCATAAACAACAACACGTATAATAAAAACACTTTCTCTTAAACAACAACACATAAAACAGCATCAAATAGTTCATAAATTCACGACAAAGTGTAGACTGTAGAGATAATTCTGAGTTCACATAGATTTTATATGGGTACGTGGGTATGTGGGTATGGGTTATACGGACCCATACCCGTGCCTGCTCTACCCGATGGGTTTCAGATTTCCCTATTTATATACTCATGGGTAACGTTTTGTCTCATGTCCTTACTCTAATAAGGTTTTCACCCACAAGATACATGGTAATGGGTACCCATTGCCATCCCTAGTCGGTTGGGTTGTGCAAGGTGGCATGGTGGTCACACGACGATTGGCCTAGATCTCACCGGGGCGTAATCATGACTGGGGGTCGATGGTGGCTCGTCTGGCAGCCTGCTCCTTGCAGTGGCGCTCCAACCCCGAGGAAGCGCCTTACAGTGTCCTGGACCCGTTGAAGGTTGGCTTCGCCTCCTATGACCAACGCGGTTGCGCCACCGCCCGGCTGGTTGGGTGGTGTTGTGGCATGGTTCGTGGGATGGGATGGGGTGTCGTGGAGCTGTGGGTGGCGGGTGCGGTGACTGGGCTTACTGGGCGGCGGCCGTTAGGGCGGCAGTCTGAAATTGTGGTCCTATTGCGCGTACGCCTGGTCAGTGGCCCTGGAATCCATTGTGGCATGAACTCCAAGGGGTGAAGTCTGCGCTCCTTGTGTGGGCTACATGTCAGTGCTACGTGGGCTGTGAGTCCGCGGGTGCATTGGCTTCGGCGATGTGTTCTGGCCAAGCACGGTCAACAAACAATGTTGTTTTCTTGCCTTGTTGACGATAACGACCTATCTATGATGCATGGCTATTTTGACTTGGGCGGATAGCTAGGCATGATGTGATTATGTTGGGTTTGATGATCTCCAATAATGCTTAACATTGACTTTGGTTAATGTGGCGACGACAGCATCCCCGGGCGTCATTGCCCTTCTTGGGGCTGTCGTCGTGGAGCCCCTTCACATCCCTCAACATTTGGTCTCGAGCTCCCTGGTGGAGAACCCAAGTTTCAACATTGGCTAGAACTAGCATCAGGGACATACCAATAACTTCCCCCATAGGGATGTCACCTTGGAGGTTCGATCTTCCGTTAGAAAACAGCGCCTATGTGGACTTGCAGTTTTGGCACAACTAGTGTTGCTAAGATTTTGTAAGATGGGGCAATACCTCCTGCTCATGTTATAGGGTGTCGACTCTAATTGTCTGGGTGGCGCTCGGTTGTTACGCAGCTTGGGGTTGGTGTGTGTCCCTGGGATGTATTGATATTTGGCTAGTTTTCTTTAGGATGCAAATATCTTGCCAATGTTCGCTGAGAGAGAAATTGCCAACAAAAAGGGCATTTGTCTGTTAGGGACTTGCCATGCACGAGATGGAAAATTGCCATATGAAGGGAACTGCCAGCGAACATAGTGTATTTTTTAACAAAAGGTCATTTGTTTGATTCTGGTCACATGGTTTTAGGGAAGTTCGCTATCAACTCTTTCACGATAAACGTTCGTCCACTATTATTTCCGTTTCTCTATTTAATAAAAAATGGCAGACTATCGGTTGGTTGAGAAAAACTAAGGTCTCCTTTGGTTCATAGGATTGGAAATTCATAGAAATAGGGAAGTCATAGGAAATGAGATGACATGCATCTCAAATCCTATGCATAGGAATAGAAAATGAGATGCCCTTTGATTCACACCATAGGATTTTTTCCATTGAGTCTAGGCTAATGTTTATTTTCCTATAAAATGTGAAGGATAGGGAGAATTCCTCCATAGGAATATGATTTCATTCCTATAAACCAAAGAGCTCTGAAGGAATTTTTCCTATAGAAATCCTATCCTCTGAAAATCCTACAAAATTCCTTCAAACCAAAGGAGGCCTAACATTAAGAAATGTTCCCAATAGTCATGCATCATAGGTATGTCGTTATCGTCACACATCATACCGGTTTTGACGATAACGACCTACCTATGATACATGATGCACTATCACTGGTTCCGATGTCTCAGAGCATCTACAGCCCGGCCCGTCCCCTTAAATCATCTTGAAACATTTGTGAACGTGTCCGGTCACTCACCGGACGAGTGGGAGAAGGAAAAAAGCAACCCAACTGGACCTACTATATCATACCTATACATCTGGGTTGTCCACAAACCCACATTTTGATACCAAATATGGGGACGACATGAGAACACGCGGGCGCGCCCGATCATTCTGTCACGTAGGACACAACCTACCACGTAGTATTTTTGTTCTTTTCTCTCTTCATCTTCACAAATCACATGCAAGTGACCATGTTGGATGATGAAGTGCATCTGAACATAGATCCGGAGATAATGCGGTTGTTTTGAGGATCTGTAGATGCCCCAAACATTTAGTTACATGTCCCATGAAGTCTTTACCATTCTGCCAATTAGTTGTTGTAATACCTTAAAGATTCACGCACACGCTCCAGCCTTCCCGATCCTTTTTTACGGAGCTGGACGGCGGGCAGCAGTGGCCGGGACAACACTTTGGGTCTGCCACGCATCACGAGGTTTACGCCGGCGATGGCCATCTCCTTTGTTGGAGGTGGTCGGCCTGAGGCTGGGTGGTCGAATCTCGAGATCCATCATCTAGTCCCGTCCGCGAGTCGGGTAGGCATAGTTGGGATGAAAACCAAGTCCGATGACATCGTTTTGTGTCGTTTCCTTGATGAAGGCATCATCATGTAACTACTGTCTACCCACTCGTGATGCTCCGGGGAAAACCCTAGGATCTAGTCTTCTAGATCGGATGATGGCGGTACTGCGGTGCCGTTTCTCTCTTGGGAGCATCATTTGTGGAGCACGCTAGAAGACGGAGGCAGGAGGTGGAGCGGCTTCGTCTTGCACGGAGCTTCGGTGGATATGTCAAGTCATGTCTAGTCGACAGGTGCTACGTTGTGTCATGCCTGATCGGCAGGTGCTACGCACGACTGATCTTCCTAAGTCTTCGCGTCTGGATGCATGAGCACAGGGCGGTGGTGCCGTTGGGCGCCATGGTGGCGTCGACGGATGGCCGGACTGGCAAGGATGATGCAGATATCTCTTCTGAAGGTGGGTCAGCAGTCCGATGATGATGGTGGCTTCTAAAATGTGTGCATGTGGTGTACGTTTTAGGTTTGCTGCACCGGCTGTTGGTTCCGATACGTTATGTGGATGGATCGATGACGACACCGGTTTTAGATATGGGGAGTGAGAGCACTCTGCATTATCGAGTTTGTAGGTGTGAGTGATTGTTTCAGATGGCTTGATGTATGTTCTTGTTCGACCTTCATCGAATAATTAATAAAGACAGATGTATACATCGATTGATGCAGAAGCTGGGGGATTTAACCTCCTTTTCTATAAAAAAAACTGCCGTAGTACCTTTTCATCTCATTTTTCTCCCACCCGACAACCCCCACCCCACTGCCAGTCGCTGCCACCGTGGCAGCAGATCCCCATCCATTCTTCCATCCAACCAAACCGAACCCGAGTGACTCGCCTCGCCGGTGGCAGACTGGGTTGCCTAGTTTCCGGATATAATGAATGCTTCTTTTCAAATAGTATCCATAAGCACTCCACCATTTTGGTTCGGAGGTTAAAGCAGAAAGCCTACGATGACAAAACCTTTTACATGTTCGGATGAAGGTACAGGTTGATCATAATGTACATGAATACATTAAATCAAACACCTATTCCTTATCTATTCCATCCATAAGACTGTCTAAACTACAGTCTTCCTGTGAATACTTCGCAACTATCATTACTTGGCCATGCACCAAATTCACTGGAATTTCTTTCCCGTCTGGTCCTTGTGGTCCCACTCGGGCCATATGATTTGGATCCAGCTTGGTGAAACGTGTCTTCACCATGGCCCAAGCTTCTCGTGCGCCTTCACGACAGGCGGATGTCTTCCATAGCTCAAACCGGTGCCGGGCACCTTTGAATAAGTTTGCCAAGCCTTCCATACTTTCTGGAGGGGTATGAGATGGCCATAATGCCTTCACCATACTCCTCATGGCTTTCTGGGCCCGAGCATGTACCACGGACAGTTCCTTCATCACGTCGCCTTGAAATACGGATACTTCTTCCTCCGGGCGACCAGTTAATAAGCCTGTAAAGCAACAGAGTAATGACGTTCCAAACTATGGACTAAACATGAGCCCTAGGGTGGTTTAACAATGGAGGGAAGACATACCGAATATACTGCTCTTCAGCTTCTCATTTTCCTTCTGAGCGGCCGATAACTAAGCACTTAAGTTCTCTATCTCATCGGATTGTTTGTCTTTTCTCTTTTCCCCCCTCGTGTTTATTATTCCCGGATGCACTCACTGCGGCCTTTTTCATTTCCGCCAATTCGGCGATGACAACATTCACATGTGTCTGATTCACCTTTAGCTCCTGGGATGTAGCGACCCGACCTCAAACGGTCAAGTCTCTGTGCTTCAGTGTCATCCCTGGATCGGTAATGCTGACACACACATTACTCGAAGGATTTATAACAGAGTAGCAATCACACACTTATTACATCGAATATCTCAAAAGACAAATTATTACAATAAATATGGCTTAAGGCCATCTAATACGGTAATAGCGGAAGGCTTGGGAGATAAAGTGAGTCCATCAACTCCAACGGCATAGCTGAGCTGCACGGCAATGACCTAACGAACCTTACTCCTCGTCTGAAAAGTCTGCAACATAATACATTGCAGCCCGATAACGGGTCAGCACATGGAATATGCTGGCAAGATAACATGGTAGAGCAAGAACAGAATAATGCTATCACTACATGCATATTTGGCTGGTGGAAAGCTCTATGGTTATGGTTTTTTGCGAAAAGCCAATTTTTTCCTACAACAAAGGAATAAATTTTATTTAACTATCATGGTAGTTGAAACATCATTGAGAAGGTTCCTCCAACTCAATCCCAATTAAAGTAGTTAACAACCCAACAATATTATTTAATAGTGATAAGATACTTAGGATACTCCAAGTACTAGATACTCAAGATGTCCATAACCAGGGACACGGCTAACCATGATTAGTTTATACACTTTGGAGAGGTTTGCGCACTTTTCCCCACAAGACTCGATCTCCTCCGTTGAATTTCTCGCACTACATGGTGTTTGAGGAACGGATGACCGAGACACAATCTTTCAGAAGCATTAACTCCTTACTCCGGGCAGACCATACCAACCTACATCCCTCTACCTGCTGATCCACCTCTTCAGGAGCTTCACGCAACTTACTCAACTATGCTAGAGCCCATAATAGCTTGTGGCTGCACACGGAAATTCTAGCATGAAAATATCTTAGTTCTCTTTGAGCCTGGGTGGCGGACGTTAGGATGATCACACGGGTACTCCGGGATATACTAGGACAACACTGGGTTCTCTAGGTGCCCGACAAGCAATCTACCCAGATGTGTATTAAAGTTGCCACCTTAAGTTGAACCATTAATTAACAATCTCACATTCATGGATTCACTCACCCAAACCACGTCTATGAGCATAGCATAGCAATATAAGCAATACGTAGAAGTAACTCCCAAGGTTTGCATATAACAGGCAATAGGTTCTACCTCATCAACTACTTCCCAACCCACATGTTAATCACATCCTAATCATGCAATGTTTGAGGATTGGAACTAATGCATAAAAACTAGGTATGAAAGGAGTATGATTAAAGTGTTACTTGCCTTGCTGATGATCCGCGAAACCTAGGGACTCGTAGTAGCACGCTTCGCAGTCTAGATGTTCTACCGCAAGCAAACAATAGCATACATAAGCAATCAAGCAAATAAACACGGGTAAATCTCAAATAAGAAGATCTAACCAGAAAGTTCAACTTAAGAACTCCGGTTTGCGAAAAGAATCAAATCAAACGGAGCAACGAAACTCAAACTACGAAAGCAACAAGATCCGTTTACTAATCTGGACTAAAGTCGAAATTTACAGTACCAAAATCTTGTTCAAGTTTATTAAACAGAAAGAGGGTTTCGAGACGAAGATCTAGGCGCTTAAATCGCCCGATTCCGACAAACGAGGTGAAAAGATAAACTGAAACGAAAATTGGATCAGAAATCACGATCGAAAATAATCACAAAAAACCCGAGAAAAAGAAAAACTGACGAACAGGCTAACGGACGAACGTTCGTTATCTGTAATTAACGAGCAAAAACCATTCGTTAAAATGAACGTATGGACGAACGTCCGCTAAATAAACTAAACCGGAAAAAAATCGACCTATTCTAAAAAAACGAACCTAGGATTTTCAAAAGAAAAACCAGATCGGTTTTCTAGAGAAAACCGACGGCGGCAGCTACCTCGTCGGATTCGGCGGGGCGCGGGGCTCCGACGGGGCTGGGTGGCGTCGGCGGCGACGGTGGAGGGCGGCGGTGCTGGGCGGCTACACGGCAAGCTACGGTGCCGTGCGGCGGCGCGGCAAGCGGCGGTTGCGGCG
>NC_041386.1:107614229-107622950 GCF_002162155.2 Triticum dicoccoides
GGGGTGGTGGCGGCGGGGCGGGGCGGCATACAAAGGGGGGGCGGGGTCGGCTTGGGGAAGGGGAAACCGGGGCGGCGACGGACTCCCAGACTCCGGCGGAGTCCGGTGCGGGCACGGGCGCGTGGGGGAAGGCGGTGGTGGCGCGGCGGGCCGGCCTGGCTCGGCTGGGCTTCGGCCTAGTCGGGCGCTGGAGTTTTTTTCTAAATAATTTCGCGAGAACTTAAATAAATCCTAGAAAATAAAATAAAAATCTAAAAATGTCAAAACAAATGTTCACCGTCTAAATAAAATATTTAGAACAAGATGAACATTTTCTTGGCCCTAAAATGCAATTTTGAAAACGTGAAATTTTTCTAATGCGGATAAAATAGCAATAAAATCCGAATAAAATCAAATATTTGATTGTAATGTTTTTTTCTCCAATATTTCAATTATTTTGGAGAAGTCATATTATCTCCTCTCATATATTTTAATATGAAATATTTTTGGAGAGAAAAATAATTAAAACCAAAATCCTCGTTTCAATATTTGATAAAATTCAAATATGAAAACAATGAAATCCCCAACTCTCTCCGAGGGTCCTTGAGTTGCTTAGTATTTCGAGGATCGAGAAACGAAATGCAATAAAATATGATATGCATGAATGATGTATGTATAACATTCCAAATTGAAAATTTGGGATGTTGCAAACCTGCCCCCTTAAGATGAATCTCGCCCTCGAGATTCAGGTTGGCTAAAAAATAGGTGTGGGTGGTCTTTGCGAAGATCATCCTCTCGTTCCTAGGTGGCTTCATTCTCGGTATGGTGGCTCCACTGAACTTTGCAAAACTTGATAACCTTGCTGCGGGTGACTCGGCTGGCAAATTCAAGAATCCTGACTGGTTTCTCCTCATAGGTCAAATCACTGTCCAACTAAATTGCCTCCAAGGGTACTGTATCTCTTAACGGTATATCGGTCATCTCAGCATGACACTTTTTCAGCTGTGAAACATGAAATACATCATGAACTCCTGACAGTCCTTCAGGTAACTCCAACTTGTAGGCAACTTCTCCCATACGTTCCAAAACACGATATGGTCCTACAAATCTCGGGGCTAATTTTCCCTTAACTCCAAAATGTTTCACTCCTCGCAAGGGTGACACTCACAGATATGCTCTATCTCCTATTTCATAGGTTACCTCCTTGCATTTCGAATCTGCATAACTCTTCTGCCTGGACTGAGCTACCTTCAGTCTATCTCTGATCAGTTTAACTTTCTCTTCAGACTCCTTGATCAAATCCGGTCCAAACAACTGTCGGTCTCCGACTTCATCCCACATCAACGGTGTTCTGCACCTTCGTCCATACAGGGCTTCGAACGGTGCCATCTTCAAACTGGCTTGGTAGCTATTGTTGTATGAGAACTCCGCGTAGGGCAAATTGTCATCCCAACTAGATCCATAATCTAGCGCACATGCCCTCAACATGTCCTCCAGGATCTGGTTGACTCTCACGGTCTGTCCATCTGTCTGCGGGTGGAATGTCGTACAGAACTCCAACCTTGTCTCCAAAGTTTGGTGCAACTAATGCCAAAACTTTGAAGTAAACTGTGTTCCTCTATCTGATACGATGGTCCTCGGAACTCCATGCAGACATACGATCATGGTCATATATATCTTGGCCAACTTTGCACTTGTATAGGTGGTTTTCACTGGGATAAAGTGAGCTACTTTGGTCAAGCGATCCACTACTACCCATATAGAATCATATCCTGATTTGGTCCTAGGCAATCCGGTGATGAAATCTATGCCAAGTTTATCCCACTTCCATTCAGGTATCAGCATAGGCTGTAACAATCCTGCTGGCTTTTGATGCTCTGCCTTCACTCTTTGACACACATCACATACGACTACATACTCGGCAATATCCTTCTTCATACCAGTCCACCAGAAATGTTCCTTCAAATCCAAATACATCTTGGTGTTTCCGGGGTGTATCGAGTATCGTGAGTCATGAGCCTCCCGAAGTATTAATTTCCTGATCTCTGTGTTATTGGGCACATAAACACGGTCCTCAAACCATAAGGTGTCGTGCTCATTGTCGGTGTCAAAACCGGCAGATCTCGGGTAGGGGGTCCCGAACTATGCGTCAAGGCCGGATGGTAACAGGAGACAAGGGACACGATGTTTTTACCCAGGTTCGGGCCCTCTCGATGGAGGTAATACCCTACTCCTGCTTGATTAATATTGATGATATGGGTAGTACAAGAGTAGATCTACCACGAGATCAAGGAGGCTAAACCCTAGAAGCTAGCCTATGGTATGATTATTGTATATGGAGTTGATGTCCTACGGTCTACAACCCTCCGGTTTATATAGACACCGGATAGGGTTAGGGTTACACAGAGTCGGTTATAATGGTAGGAGATCTAGAATATCCGCATCGCCAAGCTTGCCTTCCACGCCAAGGAAAGTCCCATCCGGACACGGGACTAAGTCTTCAATCTTGTATCTTCATAGTCCAGGAGTCCGGCTGAAGGTATAGTCCGGCTACCCGAACACCCCCTAATCCAGGACTCCCTCACTCATCCTCACGAAAACATTTGGACTTTCCTTCGATCATTCTCTCTTTTATCTCGACAATCTCTTTATCATCCTTCTGAGCTTCTTGAATCTTTCCTAACAATGTAGACTGCACTTCCATTGTTGCAACAAAACCTCTAGGAACAATCTCCAATCGAAGTTCCCTGAGATCCTTTGCTAACTCCTTTGGCAATCCCGTGCTTACTAGGGTGTCAGCATAACTCTTCCGACTCAAAGCTTCTGCTACGACATTGGCCTTGCCGGGATGATAGTGAAGCTTCATGTCATAATCCTTTATAAGCTCCAACCATCTTCTCTGCCTAAGGTTCAGCTCCTTCTGTGTGAAAATGTACTTCAAACTCTTATGGTCTGTGTACACATCACAATGATTTCCAATAAGGTAATGTCTCCAGGTCTTCAACGCATGCACTACGGCTGCTAACTCCAAATCATGCGTGGCATAATTCACTTCGTGCGGTTTTAGTTGTCGTGAGGCATACGAAACAACTCTTCTGTCCTGCATAAGCACACTTCCAAGTCCTAGGCGAGAAGCGTCACAATACACTTGGAACTCCTTACGTATATCCGGCAGAATCAACACTGGGGTTGTAGTCAAACATTTCTTTAACTCCTGAAAACTCACCTCACAATCTTCTGTCCATTTAAACTTGGTATCCTTTTTCAATAACTCCATCATTGGCTTCGCAATCTTGGAAAAATTCTCAATGAATCTCCGATAGTATCCTGCGAGTCCAAGAAAACTGCGGATCTCGCTAACTGACGTGGGTGCCAACCATTCAGTGACTGACTGAACCTTAGTGGGATCTACTGCTACACCTTCTCCTGATATAACATGTCCAAGGAATCCGACTTCCTTCAGCCAAAACTCGCATTTGCTGAAATTGGCATACAACTGATGTTCCCTGAGTTTCTCAAGAACTAAACGCAAATGCTCTTTGTGCTCCTCCTCATTCTTCGAGTATACCATTATATCATCAATGAACACTACAACAAACTTATCCAAATATTCCATGAACACTTTGTTCATCATGCTCATGAAGTAGGCAGGGGCGTTAGTCAGTCCAAATGACATGACTGTATATTCATACAACCCGTACCATGTGGTGAATGTTTTTTTGGTATATCCTTCTCTCGTATCTTCAACTGGTGATATCCTAATCGCAGATCGATCTATGAAAACACTTTAGCTCCTTGTAGTTGGTCAAACAAATCATTGATCAGCGGCAGTGGGTATTTGTTCTTGATCATCACTTCATTTAACGCACAATAATCAACAACCATTCTTAGAGACTTATCCTTCTTCTCAACCAAAAGCACTGGGGCTCCCCATGGTGATGAACTCCATCGAATGTAACCTTTCTCCAATAACTCCTCGATCTGTTTCTTAATCTCCTCCAGATCGTTTGCGGACATCCGGTATGGTCTCTTTGATATTGGCCCTGTACCTGGCGATAGCTCTATCAAAAACTCGATGTCTCGATCCGGTGGCATGCCTGGTAACTTCTCTGGAAAAACATACGGGTAATCCTTCACTACAGGCACTTCCTCCTGAACAACTCCCGTGAGGGTATTTACTTGGCTCCTCCTAGGCGCATGCCTAGATACATACTTGATCCTTTTTCCCTCCGGGGTGGTAAGAAAAATCGACTTACTAGCACAGTCAATGCTTCCTCCATACTTTGACATCCAGTCCATGCCTAATATCACATCCAATCCTTCTGACTCCAAGATTATTAGGTCGGACGGAAAAACATGGCTACCAATGGTTAAGGGTATCCGCTCGCACCATCGACTAGCCATATACTCTGCCCCAGGTGAACTCACTAACAGAGGGGTCCTAAGGGTTTGGGTTGGTAGTTTAAACTTATCCACGAATTCCCTTGATATGTATGAATGCGATGCACCAGTATCAAAAAGAACAAGGGCGGTAAAAGACTTAACCAAAAACTTATCAATAACTGCGTCTGGCTGCTCTTCAACCTCCTCCACGTTAACGTGGTTCACTTGTCCTTTGTTGAATGGATTGGGCTTCTTTCCAGCGCTCCCATTACTGTTTCCATTCTTCGCTTCAGGGCACTCTGTGGCATAGTGTCCAGTCTTCCCGCACTTGAAACACGTAACGTGGATTAGGTCTCTCTTGGCGGGTGTGGCTGGATTGGGGCGGTTCTGATTGTTGCTTGCTCCATTACCATTCCCATTCCTTGGGCCAGTATGATTATGGGTACTTCCTCCATTGTGGGGGTGGCCTCCATGGTTATGAACAAGTCCTCCCGAGTTCGGGGTTAGGCGAGGCTTCTGCTGAGCTCCTGAATTATACCTTCCTTGTCCATACTTCCTCTTACGGCTCTCAATCTGCTGCTGCTTCCCTTCAATCATAAGAGCTTTATCTACCAACTCCTGGTAGTTGTTGGATGTTTCCACCATCAACTGCATGCTCATCTCATTATTCAGCCCTTCCATAAACTTCTCCTGCTTTGCGGCATCTGTGGCCACATCGTCGGGGGCATAGTGAGATAACTTGCTAAACTCATCCGCGTACTAAGCCACAGTACGGTTCCCCTGGTGTAAGTTGTGAAACTCACGCTTCTTCATACTCATAGCTCCAGTTGAGGCATGGGTTGTATGGAAAGCTTGCTGAAACTGGTCCCGTGTAACAGTGGCTATAGGGTAGGTGACAGTGTAATTCTCCCACCATGAGGCTGCTGGTCCATCCAACTGATGTGCGGCAAAACGCACCTTCTCAGCATCTGTACATCCTGCAGTGGTTAACTCCCTTCCAATCCTGCGGAGCCAGTCATCTGCCACTATCAGCTCGGTGCTACTGGAAAACACCGGCGGCTGCAACCTCAGAAAGTGGGCTAAGTTGTCAACTGGTGGTGGCGGCGGTGGGTTGTTGTTGTTGTTGCCTTGGTTCTAAACTAACAACTGCATCAGAGTATTCTGCTGCTGGATCAACTGAGTGAGTTCCGGTGGGAAAGTAAATCCAGGGTCACGTCTCGGAGGAATCTGATGGGTTTAGAGGGGAGAGATTAGAATAGAATGAGGTCTAATGAGAAAAACACTACCCATATGCACATGAGACAAACACAATCATTTCACTCAATCAATCAAGCAAGGGCATACAATCGATCTAACTATCGTTACAAAAGTGATCGGACTATACTATATACATGGTGGAATACTACTACTGATGTGGTGGTCTACTAAAAATATTGATCGGTCGAAGACTCCATAATGTCTGCTCCACCTTCATCCTCATAGTCATTATCACCCTCGTCGGGGTCCGAGTCGGTGTCGTCGATGATGATGTAGTCCTCCAGACGAATCTCCATGGGTTCTTCGTCTTCTCCTCCTGGTGCGGGGTCTCCCATGAATACTCCTAGCTTCCTTTCCAGATCGTCATTCTTCTCCACTAGTACGATGATTTCCTCCTCATAATCTTCACGTGTAGCCTTAAGTTCTTCCTCTAGTTCCATGATCCCAGTCATCGCCTTCTTCAGATCTATCATTCCTGCGCACATCTGGTTCTCCTGGCGACGAATGTGCTGGTTTAACTCCTGGATGAAGGCTGCAATTGATCTATCCTTCCTGGTGTTGATCATCTCCCATTGCTCGTCTCGGCGCCCACAAATCTGATAGATAGTATCCTTAAGCTCCTTATGATAAACTTCTCCAATGCGTCCCATGGTGATGTGAGCTGCCATACTCTTTCCTAGACTCCAGGTTGGTGCATCAAAGGAAAACTCTATGGGCTTAGTGACTGGCGTGAATGTCCTTCCTGGAACTTGAACTTGAATCATCCATCACTCCTCTTCTGGTAAAGTGGTGTTGTAAGTCCCGGTGAAGCTTGGTATTCCAATGTTCAGGTACCTAGTGACTTCCTTCAAGTGTCGTCCAAAAGGTGCTTCTTCATCCGGTTGTGCAAATTTGTTCCTTGTGTCCGCCATCCTAAAGAATAGAAAATGGAGAGGAGTCAGAAATGAGAAGAGAATAGTGATCTAGGGCTTTAGCTTAGTGGTCGTGTCCTACACTCAGCGTGTGCTCTGATACCATCTTGTAGAGACCCGACCTCAAATGGTCAAGTCTCTGTGCTTCAGTGTCATCCCTGGATCGGTAATGCTGACACACACAGTACTCGAAGGATTTATAATAAATTAGCAATCACACACTTATTACATCGAATGTCTCAAAAGAGAACTTATTACAATAAATATGGCTTAAGGCCATCTAATACGGTAACAGCGAAAGGCTTGGAAGATAAAGTGAGTCCATCAACTCCAACGGCATAGCTGAGCTAGACGACAACGACCTAACGAACCTTACTCCTCGTCTGAAAAGTCTGCAACATAATACATTGCAGCCCGAAAATGGGTCAACACATGGAATATGCTGGCAAGATAACACGGTAGAGCAAGAACAGAATAATGCTATCACTACATGCATATTTGGCTGGTGGAAAGCTCTATGGTTATGGTTTTTTCCGAAAAGCCAATTTTTTCCTACAACAAAGGAATAAATTTTATTTAACTATCATGGTAGTTGAAACATCATTGAGAAGGTTCCTCCAACTCAATCCCAATTAAAGTAGTTAACAACACAACAATATTATTTAATAGTGATGAGATACTTAGGATACTCCAAGTACTAGATACTCAAGATGTCCATAACCGGGGACACGGCTAACCATGATTAGTTTATACACTCTGGAGAGGTTTGCGCACTTTGCCCCACAAGACTCGATCTCCTCTGTTGAATTTCACGCATTACATGGTGTTTGAGGAACGGATGACCGAGACACAATCTTTCAGAAGCATTAACTCCTTACTCCGGGCAGACCATACCAACCTACATCCCTCTACCTGCTGATCCACCTCTTCGGGAGCTTCACGCAACTTACTCAACTATGCTAGAGCCCATAATAGCTTCTGGCTGCACACGAAATTTTCTAGCATGAAAATATCTCAGTTCACTTTGAGCCTGGGTGGCGGACGTTAGGATGATCACACGGGTACTCCGGGATATCCTAGGACAACACTGGGTTCTCTAGGTGCCCAACAAGCAATCCACCGAGATGTGTATTAAAGTTGCCACCTTAAGTTGAACCATTAATTAACAATCTCGCATCTGTCATGGATTCACTCACCCAAACCACGTCTATAAGCATATCATAGCAATATAAGCAATACGTAGAAGTAACTCCCAAGGTTTAAATATAACAGACAATAGGTTCTACCTCATCAACTACTTCCCAACCCACATGTTAATCACATCCTAATCATGCAATGTTTGAGGATTGGAACTAATTCATAAAAACTAGGTATGAAAGGAGTATGATCAAAGTGTTACTTGCCTTGCTGATGATCCGCAAAACCTAGGGACTCGTAGTAGCACGCTTCGCACTCCGGGTGTTCTATCGCAAGCAAACAATAGCATACATAAGCAATCAAGCAAATAAACATGGGTAAATCTCAAATAAGAAGATCTAACCAGAAAGTTCAACTTAAGAACTCCGGTTTGCGAAAAGAATCAAATCAAACGGAGCAACGAAACTCAAACTGTGAACGCAACAAGATCCGTTTACTAATCTGGACTAAAGTCAAAATTTAGAGTACCAAAATCCTGTTCAAGTTGATTAAACAGAAAGAGGGTTTCGAGACGAAGATCTAGGCGCTTGAATCGCCTGATTCCGACAAATGAGCGAAAAGATAAACTGAAACGAAAATCGGATCAGAAATCGCGATCGAAAATAATCACGAAAAACCCGAGAAAAAGAAAAACTGACGAACAGGCTAACGAACGAACATTCGTTATCTGTAACTAACGAGCGAAAACCGTTCGTTAAAATGAACGTAGGGACGAACGTTCGCTAAATAAACTAAACCGGAAAAAATCGATCTATTCTAAAAAACTGAACCTAGGGTTTTCAAAAGAAAAACTGGATCGGTTTTCTAGAGAAAACCGGCGGCGGCGGCTACCTCGTCGGATCCGGCGGGGCGCGGGGCTCCGGCGGGGCTGGGTGGCGTCGGTGGCGACGACGGAGGGCGGCGACACTGGGCGGCTACGCGGCAAGCGGCGGTGGCGACTGCAGGCGGCGTGGCAAGCGGCGGCTGCGGGCGGTGGGCGGGATGGGGTGGTGGC
>NC_041386.1:107623208-107683710 GCF_002162155.2 Triticum dicoccoides
GGCGGTGGGGCGAGGCGGCATATAAGGGGGGGGTCGGCTTGGGGAAGGGGAAACCGGGGCGGCGGCGGACTCCCGGACTCCGGCGGAGTCCGGGGCGGGCACGGGCGCGCGGGGGAAGGCGGTGGCGGCGTGGCGGGCCGGCCTGGCTCAGCTGGGCTTCGGCCCATTCGGGCGCTGGAGTTTTTTTAAATAATTTCGCCGGAACTTAAATAAATCCTAGAAAATAAAATAAAAATCTAAAAATTCCAAAACAAATTTTTGTCGTCTAAATAAAAAATTTAGAACAAGATGAACATTTTCTTGGCCCTAAAATGCAATTTTGAAATACGTGCAATTTTTCTAATGCGAATAAAATAGCAATAAAATCTGAATAAAATCAAATATTTGATTTTAATGTTTTTCCCTCTAATATTTCAATTATTTTGGAGAAGTCATATTATCTCCTCTCATATATTTTAATATGAAATATTTTTGGAGAGAAAAATAATTAAAACCAAAATCCACGTTTCAATATTTGATAAAATTCAAATACGAAAACAATGAAATTCCCAACTCTCTCCGAGGGTCCTTGAGTTGCTTAGGATTTCGAGGATCGTGAAACGAAATGCAATAAAATATGATATGCATGAATGATCTATGTATAACATTCCAAATTGAAAATTTGGGATGTTACATGGGATAGCGCGGTATTTTTCTCTTTGAGAACCTATGGGTCATATCGATCCTTAAATCGGTTTACCTCACCGCTTCAAGTCTCAGGGGCTACTGGCACATGACTATCAAAAATTGCATAAACTTTTACCTGTATATCTTTCGAGAACAACTGAGTGACTCCGGCAAGTCCGTCTCGAGCGGCTCAGATATATGCATCCACCGAGCTTAGTGCGGTAAACTCTTGCTCGGAAAAGGCCGGAGCGTGCATAGCCTCTTTCAATCGACGGTGATTCATCACGCTCTCCACTTCAGAACTCGTGACTGATAGGTCATCTGAATCCTCTCGAAGAGGCGGAACTGGCATTGCATTGATACGTCTCCGTCGTATCTACTTTTCCAAACACTTTTGCCCTTGTTTTGGACTCTAACTTGCATGATTTGAATGGAACTAACCCGGACTGACGCTGTTGTCAGCAGAATTACCATGGTGTTATTTATGTGCAGAAACAAAAGTTTTCGGAATGACTTGAAACTTCACGGAACAACTTTTCGGAAATAATAAAAAAATCCTTGCAAAAGATGAAGGCCAGGGGCCCACCACCTGTCCACGAGGGTGGGGGCGCGCCTGCCCCCTAGGGCGCGCCCCCTACCTCGTGGCCCCCCTGGAGCTCCTCCGACCTCAACTCCAACTCTATATATTTGGTTTCGGGGAGAAAAAAATCAGAGAGAAGAATTCATCGCGTTTTACGATACCCTCGAAAATGTTCACCGCCGTTCTGGAGGGCTGATCTGGAGTCCGTTCGGGGCTCCGGAGAGGGGAATCCGTCGCCATCGTCATCATCAACCATCCTCCATCACCAATTTCATGATGCTCACCGCCGTGCATGAGTAATTCCATCACAGGCTTTCTGGACGGTGATGGGTTGGATGGGATCTATCATGTAATCGAGTTAGTTTTGTTAGGGTTTGATCCCTAGTATCCACTATGTTCTGAGATTGATGTTGCTATGACTTTGCTATGCTTAATGCTTGTCAATAGGGCCCGAGTGCCATGATTTCATATCTGAACCTATTATGTTTTCATCAATATATGAGAGTTCTTGATCCTATCTTGCAAGTCTATAGTCACCTATTACGTGTTATGATTCGTTAACCCCGAAGTGACAATAATCGGGATACTTACCGGTGATGACCGTAGTTTGAAGAGTTCATGTATTCACTATGTGTTAATGTTTTGTTCCGGTACTCTATTAAAAGGATGCCTTAATATCCCTTAGTTTCCGTTAGGACCCCGCTGCCACGAGAGGGTAGGACAAAAGATGTCATGCAAGTTCTTTTCCATAAGCACGTATGACTATATTCAGAATACATGCCTACATTACATTGATGAACTGGAGCTAGTTCTGTGTCACACTAGGTTATGATTGTTACATGATGAACCGCATGCGGCATAATTCTCCATCACCGATCCACTGCCTACGAGCTTTCCATATATTGTTCTTTGCTTATTTACTTTTCCGTTGCTATTGCTATCATCACTACAAAATACCAAAAACATTACTTTTACTACTGTTACCTTTTGCTACCGTTACCACTACTATCATATTACTTTGCTACTGAACACTTTGCTGCAGATACTAAGTTTCCAGGTGTGGTTGAATTGACAACTCAGCTGCTAATACTTGAGAATATTCTTTGGCTCCCCTTGTGTCGAATCAATAAATTTGGGTTGAATACTCTACCCTCGAAAACTATTGCGATCCCCTATACTTGTGGGTTATCAAGACTATTTTCTGACGCCGTTGCCGGGGAGCATAGCTCTATTCTTTGAGTCACTTGAGATTTATATCTGCTTATCATTATGAAGAACTTGAAAGATCCAAGAACCAAGATTTATCCCTCAACTACGAGGGGAGGTAAGGAACTGCCATCTAGCTCTGCACTTGATTCACCTTCTGTTTTGAGTAAGCTTGCGACACCTAAACCTGCTTCTACTATTCGTTCTGATATGTCGCATGTTATTGATGATGCCACTTCTGCTATACATGATACTTATGACGAAACTACTTCTATGCTTGATACTACTGTGCCACTTGGAGAATTTCTTGATGAACAACTTGCTAGGGCTAGAGAGAATGAAAATATTGAATCTGATAATACTGATGAAATTGATGATGAAGACTCACCTGTTATTCCCGAGGGCTGTGTTTTTGATAAAGAAGCTTCTTTAGCTATTTTAGCTTGCAAAGATAGATACGAACTCAAGAGTTTATTAGCTAAATGGAATAAGCAATCTCTAAATGCTAGGGTGAAACCTGACCCTGCTTTTGCTACTTCACCTATTCGTGTTACTGATAAGTATGAATTCTCTATTGATCCTGATATAATTACTTTGGTTGAATCTGATCCTTTTCATGGCTATGAATCTGAAACTGTTGTGGCACATCTTACTAAATTAAATGATATAGCCACCCTGTTCACTATTGATGAGAGAACTCGTTACTTTTATATCCTTAAAATATTTTCGTTCTCATTAAAGGGTGATGCTAAGATATGGTTTAATTCTCTTGATCCCGGTTGTGTGCGTAGTCCCCAGGATATGATTTATTACTTCTCCGCTAAATATTTTCGTGCTCATAAGAAACAAGCGGCTTTAAGGGATATATATAATTTTGTGTAAATTGAAGAAGAGAGTCTCCCACAAGCTTGGGGGAGGCTTCTCAAGTTACTTAATGCTTTGCCTGATCATCCTCTTAAGAAAAATGAAACACTTGATATCTTTTATAATGGACTAACCGATGCCTCTAGAGATTACATGGATAGTTGTGCTGGTTCTGTTTTCACGCAAAGAACACCAGATGAAGCTGAAATTCTATTGAATAATATGTTGACAAATGAAAATAATTGGACATTTACTGAGCCAGCTCCGGAGCCAATTCCTGAGCCTATTCCTAAACCAACTCCGAAGAAGAGGGGTATTCTATTTCTCAGTCCTGGAGATATGCAAGAGGCAAATAAATCTATGAAAGAAAAAGGTATTAAAGCTGAAGATGTTAAGAATTTACCTCCTATTGAAGAAATACATGGTCTTAATTTACCGCCTGTTGAAGAAACATATGATCTTAATCCTTTACCTATTGAAGAAACTCATGATCTTGATAACCCGACACAGGTAGTAAAGGTAAATTCTCTCTATAGATATGATAAAGCTGAAATCCCATTTACTAAGTTTGCTAGCCCATGCTTAGATGAGTTTGATAAATTTATGGTTAAGCAAGAAGATTTTAATGCTTATTTTGGTAGACAATTGAAATACAATTCAAATATGCTTCAACACTTGGGTGATTATATGGCTAATGTCAAAGGTGAACTTAAACTTATTAGTAAACATGCTTCTATGGTTACCACTCAAGTAGAACAAGTACTTAAAGCTCAAAATGATTTGCTCAATGAATTGAATAGTAAGAATAATGATAATGCTGTTAGAGTTATGACTAGAGGTGGTAGAATGACTCAGGAACCTTTGTATCCTGAAGGCCATCCTAAGAGAATTGAGCAAGATTCTCAGAGAAATAATATAGATGCACCTAGTCCTTCTAATAGGAAGAAAAAGAAAAATGATAGGACTTTGCATGCTTCTAGTGAACCTATTACTGAAACACCTGAGAATCCAAATGATATTTCTATTTCTGATGCTAAAAAACAACCTGGTAATGAACCTAAATCTAGTGATAATGTTAATGATAATGTTCATGATGATGCTCAATGTCGGTGTCAAAACCGGCGGATCTCGGGCAGGGGGTCCCGAACTGTGCGTCTAAGGCGGATGGTAACAGGAGGCAGGGGACACGATGTTTTACCCAGGTTCGGGCCCTCTTGATGGAGGTAAAACCCTATGTCCTGCTAGATTTATTCTTGATAATGTGAGTAGTACAAGAGTTGATCGACCACGAGATCGGAGAGGCCAAACCCTAGGAGCTAGCCTATGGTATGATTGTATGTTGTCCTACGGACTAAAACCCTCCGGTTTATATAGACACTGGAGGGGGCTAGGGTTACACAAGGTCAGTTACAAAGGAGGAGATATACATATCCGTATTTCCTAGCTTGCCTTCCACGCCAAGTAGAGTCCCATCCGGACACGGGAAGAAGTCTTCAATCTTGTGTCTTCATAGTCCAACAGTCCGGCCAAAGGATATAGTCCGGCTGCCCGGAGACCCCCTAATCCAGGACTCCCTCAGCAGCCCCCGAACCAGGCTTCAATGACGTCAAGTCCGACACGCAGTATTGTCTTCGTCATTGCAAGGCGGGTTCTTCTCCAAATTTCGAACGTTTGTCAAGTAGTGCCCGACACCATAACTGTTGAACTTCTTGGCTTCCGCGCCCAATAAGGGCTATTTTCCACGCGTCGAATGAATACAAGGAGCCAGGCCGTTTTTACATTTGCCCCCCTAGACAGATAAATAGATTGTCTATTAAAGGGATGGGGATTCTTAGATCCAATCCATACCACCCTCCCCAGCGAGAATCCATCGGAGCGCGCTTCGGAAAGATCCACTCCAGCATGGCTAACCTCCGCAGCTCCTCCTCCCGCCCCCGTAGCCCTAAGCCCGGTGATTGGGAGAGGTGTTCTGTCCCACACAGTCGATTAGTCGAACTTCATACCAAGGGATTTCTCCCTCCAGCGTATATGGTTCCCGTCCGAGCCGGGCTCGCCACCTACAATGGCGGGGAGCAAGCAGAGAGCTTCCCTAGCCCCTCTACGGGGGAGCGGGTATGCCTTGTTCCTTACTTATTAAGGGGACTCGGGTTTCCAATTCATCCGTTCCTCCGTGGGCTCCTGGAGTTTTACGGCCTCCAACTGCATAATTTCACCCCTGCTTCCATTTTACACATCGCTGGCTATGTTGCCCTCTGTGAGTTATTCCTGGGCTATGAGGCTCATTTCGAGCTGTGGAAAAGGTCATTTTGCCTCATCCCCCGCACACAGAAGGGGTCACTTTATCAAGTGGGCGGAGCCGAAATATGGCGCATCACCGAAACTGGATACTTGTCCGGTACTCCGAAGAAGACGTCTGAAGACTGGCCTTCGGAATGGTTTTATATGGAGGACGTCCCCCTTCCAGACCTTATTCGGCGGGGTCTTCCTGAGTTCAACAATGCTCCTCTGAAGAAACGCCGAAGTTGGCGCCCACGGAGCCCCAGGAGGAAGACAACGGAGAAGTCCTTTACCTGATGAACCGGATTAAAGCGCTGGCTCAATCAGGATTGACAGTAATCGAGGTTATGTCAATATGCATAATGCAGGGAGTGCAGCCACTTCAATATCGAGGGCATCCCCTGTGGTGTTTTAACGGGGAAGATGATGCCACCCGTTGCCGGCGGAAGGGTCCGGACAATGCTGCTGCTTTAGCAAAAATTCTGTCCGAGTTGTTCAAGGGAGAGGAAGAGGAGTTCATCCGCATCAAGCCACGGGATGGATTCTCCATGTACGACCCTCCAAGCTGGGTGAGTTATATTTCCTTACTCCCATTTTTCCCGCATTCTTTGTCGTAGGTATTCACCTTGCCATTTTGCGGCAGGAACTGTGAAAAGCCATAAGGGAGGTCAACAGCCCAACCCCACAACCATAGGACCCTAACCAGGCCCTCGGTCTCGAACTCGAAGAAGGTCCGGACATATTCGTGGAGCTGATAGACCGGCAGTTCTATCAGTTAAGCTGCGATGACGCCATGGTGGCCATTACAGCCAACTATCCCGGACTGCTTCCTTCGTCGCATGTAAGAAAAACCAAAAATCCCAACTCCAAAAACTAGGATCCCCTTTTAGACACTTCACCTACCATATATATACGGTGTTTTATAGGGAAGGCCTTCGGGACGCCGTGCCGAACCCGCAGCAACTCGCCAACAAGAGGTACCGAGGCCGGGCAGGCCAAAAAGGAAGGCGGTCAGGACGGAGACGCCGGCGCAGAGGTATGACAAAAACCCCGCTCTGTGGTTGTCGTCTTTCTCAAAATGTAATGATGTCCATGTTTCTTTAACAGAAAAAACACTCGCTGGAATATGTCCGGTGAGGTTGCCGATCATGCTTCCACCAGTCGGGCTCCAGGACCGGACATAGAGGCGGAAGCCGATATGGGGCGGATGCCGGATACTCCTCCTACAGAGGATGCAGATAGACTATCCGCTGCAAATTCAGAAGTGGAGAGCGCCATGAATCATAGGCGTCGTCGAGCCGTACTTCGTGACGCTTGCTTTCCCCAAAGGCATTTGATGCCTTCAATTCTGGAGACGCGTACCTCCCTGCTGCTCAAAATGGTCTAGCCAGAGCCACGGACCAGTATGTAAGGGATCTACGAGTAAGAAAATCTAACGATTATATGTATCAGTAGCCCCTGAGACTTGAAACAGTTAGCAGAACTAATTTAAGGATCATCTATTGTGCACGTTCTTACAGAGAAGAATACTCGACTGTCATAGGAGCTGGAGGAATGCAAGACCCAACTTCGGGCCGCCGTTGCCGCATTGAAGGAACCTAAAAAGTCCCGAGTTGGTAACATTTGTTTCAAAGAATTATAGGTACCATATAGTGTGCGGCGTGGCTGCAGATCTAACAATAGATATTGCAGATGAGTCTGGAGAGAATCCGGAGGACCGGCATGCCGTACGACAGCTAAAGGCTGGCGAATGCGTGCTGACTAAGGTCAGGCGGGAGAAAAACAATCTCTAAGACGCCAATACCAAGCTGAGCGTGGAACTGAAAGATGTTCGAGCCCAGCTTGCGGACTCCGAGAAGGAGAATAAGCGGCTTCGACGCGACATTTTTAGTAAGTGCTTGAACGAACCCTTAAAAAGGGGACGATGGAGAAGCCGGCTAACAGAGTTATGTCTGCAGGTATGCTTGAAAGTGCGTTATATCGACTAGAGGGGGGTGAATAGGCAATTTTTATGAAAGTCTTCAAAACGTGGAAGTTTTGAAGACAAACGATAGAAATAAACCTATTACCATGTAGCGGAAGGTAGACTACACTAGGCAAACCATAGTCAAGTATTCAATGAAGTGAAAGCACAATGACTAATAGCAGCTAGGTAGTAAGGATCAGGTAGGAAGATATTAAGAAGCCAATCAGAACAAGCAGTCACTCAGTGAAGACAAAAGATAGTGCAATCATACGATGACTTCACAAGGACCAACAGTAAGTAAAGGGAAGGGAAGGATGAAACCAGTGACTCGTTGAAGACAATGATTTGTTGGGCCAGTTCCAGTTGCTGTGACAACTGTACGTCTGGTTAGGGGGGCTAGGTATTTAAACCTGAGGACAAACAGTCCCGGACACCCAGTCCTAAACACGCAGCTCATGACACCCAGTCCTCACCGTATTCCCCTTGAGCTAAGGTCACACAGACCTCGCCCAATGACTCTAGTAAGTCTTCAAGGTAGACTCCCAAACCTTCATAGACTTTGTTCACTAGCGATCCACAATGACTCTTGGATGCTCAGAACGTGACGCCTAACCGGCTGGAGGATTCACAGTCCTCAAGTGTTATAAGTCTTCAGATCACACAGACAGGAAGACTTAAGTGATGCCTAACACTCTTTGGCTCTGGGTGGTTAGGGCTTTATCCTCGCAAGGAATTCTCTCTCAAAGGCTTCAAGGTGGGTTGCTCTCAAACGACAAAAGCCATACTTTAACTCTGAGCAGCCAACCGTTTATGGTTGTAGGGGGTGGGCTATTTATAGCCACTAGGCAACCCGACCTGATTTGTTCGAAATGACCCTGGGTCACTAAGGAACTGACACGTGTTCCAACGGTTAGATTTCAAACACACACGACAACTTTACTTGGGCTACAAGCAAAGCTGACTTGTCCGACTCTGGACAAGATTTGCTCTCATAGTCTTCACTCGAAGACATAGGTTTTGGTTAAGCATCACTTCAGTCATTCTGACTTGTTCTCTTGGACCCCACTTAACAGTACGGTGGTTCCTATGACTCAACAAAGAAGAAG
Organism: Triticum dicoccoides; assembly: GCF_002162155.2. Taxonomy (NCBI): domain Eukaryota; kingdom Viridiplantae; phylum Streptophyta; class Magnoliopsida; order Poales; family Poaceae; genus Triticum; species Triticum dicoccoides. The sequence continues at coordinate 107,631,874 of NC_041386.1, forward strand.
AAGAACTACGAAAGATCTAAGTCTTCGAGCTCCATAGGCTTCATGCGATGTCTTCTCTTGTCATAGTCTTCAATGTGAATATCTTCACATACCACCTTTGACTTCAATGTCTTCATATATTTTTAGGGGTCATCTCTGGTAGGAAAACCGAATCAATGAGGGACTTCTACCTGTGTTATCCTGCAATTCTCACAAACACATTAGTCCCTCAACTAGGTTTGTCGTCAATACTCCAAAACCAACTAGCGGTGGCACTAGATGCACTTACAATCACCCCCTTTTTGGTGATTGATGACAAACTAGTTGAAGTTTTCAACGGGGAAATAATATGTGAAATTGTAAAGGATAAGGAATTGTCTTCATAAGTTGCAAGGGCTCCCCCTGAAGATGTGCATATAAGTAATTTGCTTTTGGAATGCAAATGCACATGGCAGGTTGTACTCGTGGAGATCCTCTTCAACTTATGATGACAATTCATTATGCATGTGAAGGTGTGTGAAGATAATGACATGCATAATGGAAAATGGACGTCTGCAAAATGATCTAAGTGCGGAATTTATCGTCGCATCGCAAAGCAGCAAATAAGTAGCAGACTACCATCGAGTTTAGGTGTTACAACTCAAAGAACCAAATGTACCAAAACGAGAGTTGTAAACACTGGGCAAAATATAAAGCAACCGCCCTTGTGGACCCGCTTGAAGACTATCAAACTCATATGCTTCTCCCCCTTTTGTCAGTAAGGACCAAAAAGGTTTGAAGACATAGAGCATCTACTCGTTCCCATGAAGAGTAGGTGAAGCAGCAGGGTCGTCGGTGGTGTTCAGCGGTGCAGAAGAACTTGGAGCAGTGTTGAAGCGTGCTGAAGGAGGGGGCAGTGAAGTAGCATCGTCTTCGTCCTCGATCACTCTAGCATTCACAGTTGCTGCAGAGGAAGAGAACTCAGAGTCTTCAAGAGATGGAGTTCGTCGCAGCACTGCCCTTCGAGGAGGTGTGGAGTCAAACTTGAAGCGTTCAGAGAAGCCATCCTCGTGAAGATCATCTTCAGAGCACATAAGTGTCAGCCCTTTCCATGTGCGTCGAGAGGTTTCATGGGCAACAAAGGCATTCTTGGTGGCAAGATTGCGAATGCGGTTAACGTCCACCAAGAGGCTTTGCATTTGGTGCTTCAGCCAGTCATGATGCCTATCCTGTTTCTGATGAAGAGCCACCAGAAGCTCTCGGTCATTGAGAACACGAGATCGCTTCTTGGGTCGTTGGGCAATAGTGCTTTCAGTGTCTTCAGTAAGGGCACGATGAGGTGCACGTGTAGTTCCAGCCAGAGGATAGACACGAGTGACTGCTTCAACTCCTTCAATGTTCTGAGAGAAACTTTGATGCTCCGCATTCTGAAGACTAAGAGGCTCCTTGGCAGGCTCAGGATAAATGGCTTCAACGGACATATCCACATCAGGCAGAAAGATCCGATGATTGCGAGCAGATGGCTGATATGAGATAGCGGAGTGGAGTTTAATCAGCCGCATTATCCATGGAGCGTAGAACTTCAAGCCAAAAAGATCAGAGCCTGATGCAGCAAGTTGGCGGATGAAGAAGTCATGTGCATTGAAGCATTTGCCATGAAGAATATAGAAGACCAGAGTCTTCATTACACCTTCCAGCTTGGCATGTGGAGAATGTCCTTTGATGGGCCAGAGAGTTCGCCTTATGATGTGATAAATAGTCCTTGGCAGATACTCAAGGTCTTCAACAAAGAACTCCTTAGGATATGCAGCATCTTGTGGCAAGGGCTTCATCATACTAAGCATCTGACTCATGTTTGGTTCAGGCTTCTGAAAGATGCTCTCCATAGCTTCACTGTGAAGCTGACAGCCAGGTTCATAGAGATTGCCAGGAGTGGGCAGACCAGTGAGCTCAATGATATCAAAGGCTTTGGCTTCGTGATGAACATTTCCTGTCATCCACTCCAGGACCCAAGTCTTCGGATCTCTGTTGTACCCACGGATGTGAAGTGTGGCATAGAATTGGAGCAGCAACTCTTCATTCCAGTGCTCTTGGTCGGTGACAAACGGCAACAATCCAACCTCTTTGAAGCAATCCAGAGCTTCTTCCAGACAGGGCAGACCAGCTATTGCTTTGGTGTCAAGATGCTTATGTGGGAAGATGCGACCTTGATTGTACATAATGCAGGAGTAAGAGCTTCGCTGCGGATAGCTCCAGAACCGATCAGAAGATATTATTTCCCTTGAGTAGGGGTTCTTGGAGCTATTGAAGAAAGTGTTGTCTGCTTTGAAACCATTGACATTGAAGGATCTAGGTGCTGATGCAGGACCTGGAAACCTGGGCAACCTTGGAATTGGCTTCTGTACCTGAGGCCTATGCTCAACATGATAGTCAAACTGAGGACCAGCAGCAGGCGCAGGAACAGAAGCAGGAGAATCATTGGCTTCACTGACTTCTGGTTCTTGGGTTGGTGTAGGCTCCACATTTGCGTCAGCCATGACAACGTCAGTGGCTTCATTTGTTGTGGTGGTGGCAGCCTCAAGATTTTCAACCTCCACTTGATGAGCTGGAGGGTTGGTCACAGTCACGTTCTCCTCGAGAATAGCTTCTTGGTGAGACGGGGGTGTAGCAACTCTTGGGGTTTCTTCTTCATCGGCTGATGCAGCCGGAATGTCTTCAGCAGCTTTAGCTTCAGACTCGGAGACTGGAGGCCTTGGTCCTTTGTGAAGCCTGCGTAATGCTGGCGACGCCTACGGAGTTGGAGTTGGTTGGGCCTCAAAGTCATCTTCCTCTTGTGCTTGTGGGTGATCAGCCCATGATGCATCCTGAGCAATTGGCGTCAGAGGACGACCAATGCTGATGAGTTCGCTGTGCGTAAGCACAGGCGATGATACCTATTGGTGCTCGATCTGAGGAAGAAGTGCATCATCTTCAACATGGTCTTGGTGACCAATGTCTTCAGCAGCCGTGGGATCAGCTGCTGGAAAGTCTTCAGCTTCATGAGCCTCTGTGGAAGCAGGCTCATGGACAGTCAGTTGGCGCTCTTGATGTTCAGCATCAGGGTGAACCATGGAGATGGGTTCAACAATTAAGGGCTCTATGGGAGCAGCCCGTTCCTTCTTGGTCTTCCGCTTCTTCTTGGAGGGAGCAGCATCAGAGGCTTCAGAATGTTTCCTCTTTCTGGCTTCAGCCTCAGCAGTCCTCGTCTTCTTCAGTTCTGAAGCGGTTGACCTGGCCTTTGGCTTCGAGCCAGTCATGCTAGTTGGGAATACAATGGGATCTACTTCCTGCCTTGGTGCGTTGGGTTCGGCCACAATGGGCTTCTTCTTCTGCTTAGCAGCCATCCTGGGATCAATGCCCGGACGCCCAAAGGCCTTGCGCTTCTCAGCCTCGTTGTAGCCTTGCACACACTTGTTAGCCAGGCTCTTCATGTGCTCACGCGAACCCTGAGCTTCTGCACGTTTCTTGAGAAAGGCTTCTTTGAGCTCGTGCAGCATAATCTTGAAGTTTTTCACCTCTTGCACGCTGAGCTTGGCCATATGCTTCTTGAACTGAGCATTCTCAAAGTCAATCTTTTGCTTCAGTTCGACGATGCGCTGAGCTAGAGTTAGCTCTGAAGCAATGGCGCCATGGAAGGCGACACTGAGGCCAATTGGAAGTTGCAGGTCTTCGAAGCTGAGGTTGGGCGTGTCAAACCACTCATCAATGAAGTTGTGGATGATTGCCATGTCAAAGAGAGGCAGATCATTGAAGATTTCTGCTTCTTCTTTGCTCTTGATCAGTTGCTCAAGAGCGTCATCTGCAAGATCTTCATCACTGGACAGATCGATGGCATCGTTGCGCAGAATAGCAGCAGCTGTCAGTTCTTGGCCAGTGTGTGGCAGAGGCATCTTGACTTTCTGGGGCTTGGAGATGCGTGACAAATCTTCAGACTGCACACTATCTTCAGGAGGTGCAGTAGCCAGTGGCTTCGCCCGTGAGATTTTTGGTGCAGAGGCAGGCTTTGAAACTTTAGACTGCTTCAACTTCTTTGGCTTCGGCGCTGCAGGCGCTTCATCTGATTCAGCGTCATCTGCAGGCTCATTCACGGCTGTCCCTTGAACCACGATATGAGTGATGAGACCTTCCAAGTTGTAGAAGGGCCCAAGAAGATTGGGTTCAGCTTCGCGAGTTCCATCGGCATGGGGAGCAGAGGGGCCAGGGTTGAAGTCTAATCCCAAAGACTTCTTGTTCTGCTTCGCTGAGTTCTGGGCAAACTGGAAGTTGCGCTTGAACAGATTGTCATCACGACACCATAGCAGTGACGATGGGTCGGCATCCGCAGGCTATGGTCCACGGACCATGCAGGGATAGAAGCCTTGTTCAATGGCTTCATCTCTGGACCTGGGTTGAAGATTTTTGTAGAGGATGTCTTCCCATGGTCGCTTGATGGCATTCTTTTCAGCATATTCCTTTGTCACAAATCTGTACTTGAACCACTGTTCTGCCCAATATCGTTGAATCCATTGGATTCGTGTCTTGCGCTGATTGTAATCCTCTTCAGGTTCTATCTTGTACAGCTCTGAGAGGTCATCGGGCAGATCTCTTGATGTTTCTCCTCGACGCTTTCTGCCACCCTTCCTTGCTGATTTCTCTGCAGCCATGAACTTTAAACTAAATGGCTTCAATACGTTCAAAGGCTTCAAAGGCTTTCGCTTGCTGGACAAACAGGAACTGGCTTCGGGAGAATTTATGTGATACTGTAAGAATTCTGCAAATGAATGCAGACTATGAGAACCAAGGGATTCTCCCACGGACATGTACCTGTGACAGCATTAAGGTGCGAGGGAAGGGGAAGAGGTCATATGCATTCTCAGAAGATTTTGAAGATAAATTAGTTTAGAAGACATTGACCTCATCGTGCGAAGACATTCACTCATAGATAAGGAGTTGGTTCCAGATTTGTTGGTCCTTTGTGAAGCCTGCGTAATGCTGGCGACGCCTGTGGAGTTGGAGTTGGTTGGGCCTCAAAGTCATCTTCCTCTTGTGCTTGTGGGTGATCAGCCCATGATGCATCCTGAGCAATTGGCGTCAGAGGACGACCAATGCTGATGAGTTCGTTGTGCGTAAGCACAGGCGATGATACCTATTGGTGCTCGATCTGAGGAAGAAGTGCATCATCTTCAACATGGTCATGGTGACCAATGTCTTCAGCAGCGGTGGGATCAGCTGCTGGAAAGTCTTCAGCTTCATGAGCCTCTGTGGAAGCAGGCTCATGGACAGTCAGTTGGCGCTCTTGATGTTCAGCATCAGGGTGAACCATGGAGATGGGTTCAACAATTAAGGGCTCTATGGGAGCAGCCCGTTCCTTCTTGGTCTTCCGCTTCTTCTTGGAGGGAGCAGCATCAGAGGCTTCAAAATGTTTCCTCTTTCTGGCTTCAGCCTCAGCAGTCCTCGTCTTCTTCAGTTCTGAAGTGGTTGACCTGGCCTTTGGCTTCAAGCCAGTCATGCTAGTTGGGAATACAATGGGATCTACTTCCTGCCTTGGTGCGTTGGGTTCGGACACAATGGGCTTCTTCTTCTGCTTAGCAGCCATCCTGGGATCAATGCCCGGACGCCCAAAGGCCTTGCGCTTCTCAGCCTCGTTGTAGCCTTGCACACACTTGTCAGCCAGGCTCTTCATGTGCTCACGCGAACCCTGAGCTTCTGCACGTTTCTTGAGAAAGGCTTCTTTGAGCTCGTGCAGCATAATCTTGAAGTTTTTCACCTCTTGCATGCTGAGCTTGGCCATATGCTTCTTGAACTGAGCATTCTCAAAGTCAATCTTTTGCTTCAGTTCGACGATGCGCTGAGCTAGAGTTAGCTCTGAAGCAATGGCGCCATGGAAGGCGACACTGAGGCCAATTGGAAGTTGCAGGTCTTCGAAGCTGAGGTTGGGCGTGTCAAACCACTCATCAATGAAGTTGTGGATGATTGCCATGTCAAAGAGAGGCAGATCATTGAAGATTTCTGCTTCTTCTTTGCTCTTGATCAGTTGCTCAAGAGCGTCATCTGCAAGATCTTCATCACTGGACAGATCGATGGCATCGTTGCGCAGAATAGCAGCAGCTGTCAGTTCTTGGCCAGTGTGTGGCAGAGGCATCTTGACTTTCTGGGGCTTGGAGATGCGTGACAAATCTTCAGACTGCACACTATCTTCAGGAGGTGCAGTAGCCAGTGGCTTCGCCCGTGAGATTTTTGGTGCAGAGGCAGGCTTTGAAGCTTTAGACTGCTTCAACTTCTTTGGCTTCGGCGCTGCAGGCGCTTCATCTGATTCAGCGTCATCTGCAGGCTCATTCACGGCTGTCCCTTGAACCACGATATGAGTGATGAGACCTTCCAAGTTGTAGAAGGGCCCAAGAAGATTGGGTTCAGCTTCGCGAGTTCCATCGGCATGGGGAGCAGAGGGGCCAGGGTTGAAGTCTAATCCCAAAGACTTCTTGTTCTGCTTCGCTGAGTTCTGGGCAAACTAGAAGTTGCGCTTGAACAGATTGTCATCACGACACCATAGCAGTGACGATGGGTCGGCATCCGCAGGCTATGGTCCACGGACCATGCAGGGATAGAAGCCTTGTTCAATGGCTTCATCTCTGGACCTGGGTTGAAGATTTTTGTAGAGGATGTCTTCCCATGGTCGCTTGATGGCATTCTTTTCAGCATATTCCTTTGTCACAAATCTGTACTTGAACCACTGTTCTGCCCAATATCGTTGAATCCATTGGATTCGTGTCTTGCGCTGATTGTAATCCTCTTCAGGTTCTATCTTGTACAGCTCTGAGAGGTCATCGGGCAGATCTCTTGATGTTTCTCCTCGACGCTTTCTGCCACCCTTCCTTGCTGATTTCTCTGCAGCCATGAACTTTAAACTAAATGGCTTCAATACGTTCAAAGGCTTCAAAGGCTTTCGCTTGCTGGACAAACAGGAACTGGCTTCGGGAGAATTTATGTGATACTGTAAGAATTCTGCAAATGAATGCAGACTATGAGAACCAAGGGATTCTCCCACGGACATGTACCTGCGACAGCATTAAGGTGCGAGGGAAGGGGAAGAGGTCATATGCATTCTCAGAAGATTTTGAAGATAAATTAGTTTAGAAGACATTGACCTCATCGTGCGAAGACATTCACTCATAGATAAGGAGTTGGTTCCAGATTTGTTGGTCCTTTGTGAAGCCTGCGTAATGCTGGCGACGCCTGGGAGTTGGAGTTGGTTGGGCCTCAAAGTTATCTTCCTCTTGTGCTTGTGGGTGATCAGCCCATGATGCATCCTGAGCAATTGGCGTCAGAGGACGACCAATGCTGATGAGTTCGTTGTGCGTAAGCACAGGCGATGATACCTATTGGTGCTCGATCTGAGGAAGAAGTGCATCATCTTCAACATGGTCATGGTGACCAATGTCTTCAGCAGCGGTGGGATTAGCTGCTGGAAAGTCTTCAGCTTCATGAGCCTCTGTGGAAGCAGGCTCATGGACAGTCAGTTGGCGCTCTTGATGTTCAGCATCAGGGTGAACCATGAAGATGGGTTCAACAATTAAGGGCTCTATGGGAGCAGCCCGTTCCTTCTTGGTCTTCCGCTTCTTCTTGAAGGGAGCAGCATCAGAGGCTTCAAAATGTTTCCTCTTTCTGGCTTCAGCCTCAGCAGTCCTCATCTTCTTCAGTTCTGAAGCGGTTGACCTGGCCTTTGGCTTCAAGCCAGTCATGCTAGTTGGGAATACAATGGGATCTACTTCCTGCCTTGGTGCGTTGGGTTCGGACACAATGGGCTTCTTCTTCTGCTTAGCAGCCATCCTGGGATCAATGCCCGGACGCCCAAAGGCCTTGCGCTTCTCAGCCTCGTTGTAGCCTTGCACACACTTGTCAGCCAGGCTCTTCATGTGCTCACGCGAACCCTGAGCTTCTGCACGTTTCTTGAGAAAGGCTTCTTTGAGCTCGTGCAGCATAATCTTGAAGTTTTTCACCTCTTGCATGCTGAGCTTGGCCATATGCTTCTTGAACTGAGCATTCTCAAAGTCAATCTTTTGCTTCAGTTCGACGATGCGCTGAGCTAGAGTTAGCTCTGAAGCAATGGCGCCATGGAAGGCGACACTGAGGCCAATTGGAAGTTGCAGGTCTTCGAAGCTGAGGTTGGGCGTGTCAAACCACTCATCAATGAAGTTGTGGATGATTGCCATGTCAAAGAGAGGCAGATCATTGAAGATTTCTGCTTCTTCTTTGCTCTTGATCAGTTGCTCAAGAGCGTCATCTGCAAGATCTTCATCACTAGACAGATCGATGGCATCGTTGCGCAGAATAGCAGCAGCTGTCAGTTCTTGGCCAGTGTGTGGCAGAGGCATCTTGACTTTCTGGGGCTTGGAGATGCGTGACAAATCTTCAGACTGCACACTATCTTCAGGAGGTGCAGTAGCCAGTGGCTTCGCCCGTGAGATTTTTGGTGCAGAGGCAGGCTTTGAAGCTTTAGACTGCTTCAACTTCTTTGGCTTCGGCGCTGCAGGCGCTTCATCTGATTAAGCGTCATCTGCAGGCTCATTCACGGCTGTCCCTTGAACCACGATATGAGTGATGAGACCTTCCAAGTTGTAGAAGGGCCCAAGAAGATTGGGTTCAGCTTCGCGAGTTCCATCGGCATGGGGAGCAGAGGGGCCAGGGTTGAAGTCTAATCCCAAAGACTTCTTGTTCTGCTTCGCTGAGTTCTGGGCAAACTGGAAGTTGCGCTTGAACAGATTGTCATCACGACACCATAGCAGTGACGATGGGTCGGCATCCGCAGGCTATGGTCCACGGACCATGCAGGGATAGAAGCCTTGTTCAATGGCTTCATCTCTGGACCTAGGTTGAAGATTTTTGTAGAGGATGTCTTCCCATGGTCGCTTGATGGCATTCTTTTCAGCATATTCCTTTGTCACAAATCTGTACTTGAACCACTGTTCTGCCCAATATCATTGAATCCATTGGATTCGTGTCTTGCGCTGATTGTAATCCTCTTCAGGATCTGTCTTGTACAGCTCTGAGAGGTCGTCGGGCAGATCTCTTGATGTTTCTCCTCGACGCTTTCTGCCACCCTTCCTTGCTGATTTCTCTGCAGCCATGAACTTTAAACTAAATGGCTTCAATACGTTCAAAGGCTTCAAAGGCTTTCGCTTGCTGGACAAACAGGAACTGGCTTCGGGAGAATTTATGTGATACTGTAAGAATTCTGCAAATGAATGCAGACTATGAGAACCAAGGGATTCTCCCACGGACATGTACCTGTGACAGCATTAAGGTGCGAGGGAAGGGGAAGAGGTCATATGCATTCTCAGAAGATTTTGAAGATAAATTAGTTTAGAAGACATTGACCTCATCGTGCGAAGACATTCACTCATAGATAAGGAGTTGGTTCCAGATTTGTATGAATCCACGGATCAGTACAAGTGAGGAATCTAACTACTTTGTGAAGCATAAGTGAATATACTAGGCATATTATGAGATGCAGTATGAAGTGGATCCAACATGTGTGAACAAGAACCACTTGTGGTAGAAAGTGACGAATCTATAGGATCAAAGGGGCCGTAAAAAGGAAGTTTTATTTACCACATGAAGAACTGCTAGACGAAGTGGAAGAGGAGGCCGAGCAGTCCAATCGTCCGTGCCCTAACTTGGCGACGGAGGACACCTACGGCGATGGTGGAGAAGACGATGTCCGCGGTCGGCGTGAAGACGGCGTCGGAGAGGTTGCGGCAGCTAAGCACTTTGTCGCCGGCGTCGTCGAGGGCTAGCGGTGACGCTAGGGTTCGTGCGAGAGTGGAAGAAGAGATAATAACTGTGGTGTGGCGCGTATTTATAGGGACAGGGGCGGCTCAGTGTTATTACACAGCTGCCCCTGGCGATTCAGATCTGAGGAACACGTGGCCATCATGCAGGATATCGGAGGTTGTTCCACGTCCCACGCACGCCTGGATTGTCGGGTGGTCGTTCCCACTTCTCCGGGTTTCCGGTGAAGGAATTAGCATTGAAAGCAGACTTAATGTTTGTCTCTGTATCTTCTGCTGACAAGGATGCAGAGAAGACATTTGACAGGTTCAAAAGAATGCATATGATTTGGAGAGATAGAGTTTGAGATGGAAAGCATAGAGAGGTTAGGGTCTGATCACATTCACTTAGTTCAAAAGATTCAACAAGAAGACATAGCTATAAGTGAATGTTGTAGAGCACAGAACACTAGTATATATATAATCAACATAGTGAAGATAATCATGAAGACATGTTGAGATTGAAGCCAAACCAAATGTGAAGACATAGCAAATGTAACGCCATGAGTGAAACACTTTAAACAGAACATTTGGTGGTGGCGTTACCCACCGTATAGGAAGTATTAGACCCAGACACGGCGCACAATTATCGTGGCGCTCCGAAGTCAAATTCCTCATTAATGTATTCGCACTTAGAATGCATGTCTTCATTGATTGAAGATATACTTTACTTCGTGTGTTGCACATTTAAGTCATCAATATGCATAAGTGTTAGGATGTGTGCCTGATCACAGGACATTTGAGGATTCCAAGATATTTAGCTCACACCGTAACTTGCAAAATCTCTTCTCATCCAAGGGCTTGGTGAAGATATCTGCCAATTGCTCTTCAGTGTTGACGTGTATGATATCAATATCTTCCTTCACAACATGATCTCTGAGAAAGTGATGACGAATCTCAATGCGCTTTGTCTTCGAGTGCTGAACTGGGTTGTTGGCAATCTTGATGGCGCTTTCGTTGTCGCAGTAGAGTGGCACTTGCTTCAGATGAATGTCATAGTCTTTGAGTGTTTGCTTCATCCACAGAAGCTGAGCGCAGCAAGATCCAGCAGCAATGTATTCAGATTCAGCAGTGGAGAGAGATACACAGTTCTGCTTCTTTGAAGACCAACATACAAGTGATCGTCCCAGAAAATGACATGTGCCTGATGTAGACTTGCGATCAACCTTGTCACCGGCATAATCAGCATCCGAGAATCCAACTAGATCAAACTCTGAGCCCTTTGGATACCATAATCCTAGAGTTGGGGTGTAAGCCAAATATCGAAGAATTCGCTTCACAGCTAAGTGATGCGATTCCTTCGGTGCCGCTTGGAATCGAGCACACATGCAAACACTTAGCATAATATCTGGCCTAGATGCACATAGATAAAGTAAAGAACCAATCATGGAGCGGTATACCTTTTGATAGAACTCTTTACCATTGTCGTCGGGACCCAAATGATGTTTGGCTAGCGTTGGCGTTGTGAAGCCTTTGCAGTCTTGCATACCGAACTTCTTCAGGCAATCTTTGAGATACTTCTCTTGAGATATGAACATGCTGTTGCGTTGCTGTCGTATTTGAAGACCGAGGAAGAACTTCAGCTCTCCCATCATGGACATCTGATATTGCTCTTGCATCATATAGCCAAACTCTTCACTGTATTTGTGATTGGTGCAGCCGAAGATAATGTCATCCACATATATTTGGCACACAAACAGTTCACCATCATATGTCTTCGTGAAGAGAGTGGGGTCGAGGGAACCAGGTGTGAAGCCTTTGCTCTTCAGGAAGTATTTGAGTGTGTCATACCAAGCCCGAGGGGCTTGTTTGAGGCCATACAGTGCCTTGTTGAGTTTGTATACCATGTCAGGATGCTTTGGATCTTCAAAGCCAGGCGGTTGTGCAACATACACTTCTTCTTCAATCTTGCCATTGAGAAAAGCGCTCTTCACATCCATTTGATATAGAAGTATGTTATGATGATTTGCATAGGCTAGCAGTATGCGTATGGCTTCAAGTCGAGCCACAGGAGCAAATGTTTCATCGAAGTCAATCCCTTCAACTTGAGTATATCCTTGAGCAACGAGACGAGCTTTGTTTCTGACAACTTGACCATGCTCATCTTGCTTGTTGCGGTATATCCATTTGGTGCCTATTATATTGTGCTTCCGAGGATCAGGACGCTTAACCAGTTCCCATACATTATTCAGCTCAAACTGTTGAAGCTCTTCTTGCATAGCTTGAATCCATTCAGCTTCCATGAAGGCTTCTTCAGCTTTCTTGGGTTATGTTATTGAGACGAATGCGAAGTGCCCATAGAAATTTGCTAGTTGTGTTGCCATTGAACGAGTGAGCGGACTTGGTGCATTGATGCTATCAATTATTCTCTCAATCTGCACTACATTGGCAACATGAGGATGTACAGGGCGAAGATTTTGCTCTTTCTGATCATTGTCATTGTTAGAAGGATTATCTTCAGGCTGAGCATTGTCTTCAGGTTGATCGGGTGCGGAGATGATAAGTTCCTCTTCAGGTTGAGCTTCAGAGGGTATGATTTCTCAAGTTCCCATAAGTTTGATTGATTCACTGGATGGAACTTCATCTAGCACATTTGGCAGGTGCTCTCTTTGTGAACCGTTAGTCTCATCGAACCGCACATCCACTGTTTCAACCACTTTATAATGAAAGAGATTAAAGACTCTGTAGGAGTGCGAATCCTTTCCATATCCAAGCATAAAACCCTCATGTGCTTTTGGTGCAAATTTTGAAGTGTGATGTGGATCCTTGATCCAGCACCTGGCGCCAAATACTCTGAAGTAACTGACATTTGGCTTCTTTCCAGTAAGGAGCTCATAAGATGTCTTGTTCAGAAGCTTGTGAAGATAAACACGGTTGATTGTATGGCATGCAGTATCAATGGCTTCAGGCCAGAATTTTCTTGGAGCCTTGTATTCATCTAGCATCGTTCGGGCCATCTCAATGAGTGTATTGTTCTTGCGTTCGACGACGCCATTCTGCTATGGCGTGTACGGAGCTGAGAATTCATGTGTGATGCCCAAAGTATCAAGATATGTATCAAGGCCAGTGTTCTTGAATTCAGTGCCATTGTCACTTCTGATATGCTTTATCTTGGCGCCATAGTTGTTCATTGCTCAATTGGCGAAGCGTCTGAAGACATCCTGCACTTCAGTCTTGTAGAGGATTATGTGCACCCAAGTATATCTAGAATAATCATCAACAATGACAAAGCCATAGAGACAAGCGGTAGTAGTAAGAGTTGAGTAATGAGTGGGACCGAAGAGATCCATGTGGAGCAGTTTGAAGGGTCGAGTTGTTGTCATGATTGTCTTCGAGGGATGCTTGGCCCTCGTCATCTTTCCTGCTTCACAGGCACCGCATAAGTGATCTTTCTTGAACTTGACGCCCTCGATGCCTATGACATGCTTCTTATTTGCAAGGGTGTGGAGGTTCCTCATGCCAGCATGCCCTAGCCTCTGATGCCAGAGCCAGCATTCTGAAGCTTTTACTAGAAGACATATGACAAGCTGTGGTCCTACTGAGAAATCTACCACGTACAAATCATCTTTCCGATACCCTTCAAACACTAGAGACTTGTCAGATTCCATTAGAACAAGGCAAGGATATTTTCCAAACATCACGATCATGTTTAAATCACAAAGCATTGAGACAGACATTAAGTTGAAACCAAGGGATTCAACAAGCATGACTTTATCCATGTGTTGATCCTTTGAGATTGCAACTCTACCTAGACCCAATACCTTACTTTTACCAGTGTCAGCAAATGTGATGTGACTCTTGTCGGATGGACGTAAGGTTGAGTCCATAAGAAGGCTTCTCTTGCCAGTCATGTGATTGGTACACCCACTATCAATAATCCATTCTGAAGCAGCTGGTGTCGTACCCTATAGTGTAGTTAGGGGCATAGGCTTCACGAAGAGAATTGTGAAGCAAAAACATTTGACGAACCAGTGGGTTATGAAAGCTTAGATCAAGATTTGGACTGATAGGGCGAGTAGCAAGCGATTCAGGAATGAAGTACATAAAAGACCATTTGGGCATTTGATCTTGTGCCCTACAAGATGTTTAAGGTCCCCAGCAATAGCGTCAGACGATTTTGGTTTTCTGTTGGAGACCCTTCCCTACAAAAGAGAGTTAAGCTTTCTTAGCCACCCACATCTTCAAGGGTGGCTTAGAAGCAATAAGTCTAAGTGCAGCATCTGAGAACTTTGGCTTTGGAGCCCTAGCAAAAAGTCTTGCAGGAGGACAATAGTACTCATAAGAATAAGCAGAATAGTTCTTGGTCTTATGAACATGGCGGTTTGATGAACCGCGCTCATATTCATAGGCCTGAGTATGGCTTCCTTGCAAAACATTTGCGTTAGTGCGACTCGGGTGAGTCCTATGTCTGTATGAAGCCTTTGGACCATATGAAGACTGTGGTCTGGGGTTTGTCTTCTTCACCTGTGGTGTCATGATGACATTCACAGGAAGATTCTCCAAACACCTTTTCGGCACCCAGATCTTCTTCATAGGCGGTCCATTCCTGCAGTTAGTACCAATATACCTGGCAAACACTTCACCATTCTGATTCTTAAACAGTTTGTAGTTTGCATCAAAGGATTCATCAATAACAATGGGGTTAGCACAAGTGAAGCCAAATAGAGTGGATGGATCTGCTGAAGGTTCCTTTGCAGCAACCCATGTGGTTTTGGGGTACTGCTCAGGTTTCCAGTAAGAGCCATCAGCATTCATTTTCCTTTCGAACTCAACACCCTCTTTCCTAGGGTTTCGGTTCAGGGTCTGCCTTTTGAGGACATCACATAGTGTCTGATGCCCTTTGAGACTTTTGTACATCCCTGTTTCAAGCAATGTCTTCAACCTAGCATTCTCATCAGCAATAGCAGTGGTATCCTCAGCAGAGGGGTTAGTTCCCACATCAACAGTTGAAGATATTGCAACAGTAACAGCAGTAGAACATTCAGCAATAGAAGTAGCATTATCACGCTCAATGCATTTAAGACATGGTGGTTCAAATCCTTCCTGAGCTGAACTGATCTGTTCGGCGCGAAGCGACTCGTTTTCTTTTTGAAGATCTTCATGAGCCGCTCTCAATTTCTCAAGATCTTGCTTCCTTTGAAGATAATCATAGGAAAGCCTTTCATGAGCGGTTGAGAGCGCTTCATGACGACTTTCAAGTTCCTCATACTTAACGTGAAGATTTTTTATGTCTTCAATTAAGGACTAAGATCGAGTCATTTCAGCGTCTAACAGATCATCACTTTTGTCTAATAGTTTTTGAATGTGTTCCATGGTTTTCTGTTGTTCAGTTGCAATTTTAGCGAGTGTTTTGTAGCTGGGTTTGGAACCACAATCAGAGTCATCGTCACTAGTGTTTGATAGTGAGTAGTGCGTGTGTTTACCTTGGCACCGCGTGCCATGAAGCAGTAGGTAGGAGCGGAATAGTCCTCGTCATTTGCATCGGTGTCGGTGATGGAGTCATTGTCTTCAGTGTTGAAGATGGACTTGGCAACGTATGCTATGGCCAGACTCACAATGCTAGAATCAGACTCCTCCTCAGACTCCACCTCCGCCTCCTCAGAAGCGGACTCCTCCACTGAATCCATTTCCTTGCCAACAAACGCACGTGCCTTGCCAGATGAGCTCTTCTTGTGTGATGAAGACTTGGAGGAAGACTTGGAAGAAGACTTTGAGTATTTATTCTTCTTCTTGTCGTCGGAGTCATACTCCTTGCTCTTCTTCTTCTTCTTGTTCTCATTGTCCCACTGCGGACACTCAGAGATGTAGTGGCCAGGTTTCTTGCACTTGTGGCATGATCTTTTCTTGTAGTCATGAGCAGAAGCTTCATCATTCCTTGAGCTTGATCGTGAAGAATTTCTAAAGCCTTTCTTCTTGGTGAATTTTTGGAACTTCTTCACAAGCATAGCAAGCTCCTTTCCAATGTCTTCAGGATCATCAGAACCGCTGTCAGATTCTTCTTCAGATGTGGAGACAGCTTTTGCCTTCAAGGCACGAGTTCGCCCATAGTTGGGACCGTAGATGTCTCTTTTCTCAGAAAGCTGAAACTCGTGTGTGTTGAGCCTCTCAAGTATGTCAGACGGATCGAGTGTCTTGAAGTCTGGACGTTCTTGAATCATCAGGGCTAGGGTGTCAAACGAGCTGTCAAGTGATCTCAGAAGTGTCTTGACGACTTCATGCTTGGTGATCTCAGTGGCGCCGAGAGCTTGAAGCTCATTTGTGATGTCAGTGAGTCGATCAAACGTGAGCTGGACATTCTCATTGTCATTTCTCTTGAAGCGGTTGAAGAGGTTGCAAAGGACACTGATTCTCTGATCTCTCTGGGTTGAGACGCCTTCGTTGACCTTGGAGAGCCAGTCCCAGACTAGCTTAGATGTTTCCAAAGCACTCACGCGGCCATACTGTCCTTTGGTCAGATGACCACAGATGATATTCTTGGCAGTAGAGTCCAGTTGAACAAACTTCTTGACGTCAGCAGCAGTGACACCTTCTCCAGCCATGGGAACGCCGTTTTTGACGACATACCATAGGTCGACGTCAATGGCTTCAAGATGCATGCGCATCTTATTCTTCCAGTAGGGATATTCAGTTCCATCAAAGACGGGGCACACAGCGGAGACTTTAATTATCCCTGCAGTCGACATAGCTAAAACTCCAGGTGGTTAAACCGAATCACACAGAACAAGGGAGTACCTTGCTCTGATACCAACTAAAAGTGCGTTATATCGACTAGAGGGGGGGTGAATAGGCGATTTTTATGAAAGTCTTCAAAACGTGGAAGTTTCGAAGACAAACGATAGAAATAAACCTATTACCATGCAGCGGAAGGTAGACTACACTAGGCAAACCATAGTCAAGTATTCAATGAAGTGAAAGCACAATGACTAATAGCAGCTAGGTAGTAAGGATCGGGTAGGAAGATATTAAGAAGCCAATTAGAACAAGCAGTCACTCAGTGAAGATAAAAGATAGTGCAATCATACGATGACTTCACAAGGACCAATAGTAAGTAAAGGGAAGGGAAGGATGAAACTAGTGACTCGTTGAAGACAATGATTTGTTGGACCAGTTCAAGTTGCTGTGACAACTGTACGTCTGGTTAGGACGGCTAGGTATTTAAACCTGAGGACACACAGTCCCGGACACCCAGTCCTGAACACGCAGCTCAGGACACCCAGTCCTCACCGTATTCCCCTTGAGCTAAGGTCACACAGACCTCGCCCACTCACTCTGGTAAGTCTTCAAGGTAGACTCCCAAACCTTCACAGACTTCGTTCACCGGCGATCCACAATGACTCTTGGATGCTCAGAACGTGACGCCTAACCGGCTGGAGGATTCACAGTCCTCAAGTGTAATAAGTCTTCAGATCACACAGACAGGAAGACTTAAGTGATGCCTAACACTCTTTGGCTTTGGGTGGTTAGGGCTTTATCCTCGCAAGGAATTCTCTCTCAAAGGCTTCGAGGTGGGTTTCTCTCAAACGACAAAAGCCGTACTTTAACTCTGAGCAGCCAACCGTTTATGGTTGTAGGGGGTGGGCTATTTATAGCCACTAGGCAACCCGACCTGATTTGTCTGAAATGACCCTGGGTCACTAAGGAACTGACACGTGTTCCAACGGTCAGATTTCAAACACACACGACAACTTTACTTGGGCTACAAGCAAAGCTGACTTATCCGACTCTGGACAAGATTCGCTCTCATAGTCTTCACTCGAAGACATAGGTTTTGGTTAAGCATCACTTCAGTCATTCTGGCTGGTTCTCTTGGACCCCACTTAATAGTACGGTGGTTCCTATGACTCAACAAAGAAGAAGAAGAACTACGAAAGATCTAAGTCTTCGAGCTCCATAGGCTTCATGCGATGTCTTCTCTTGTCATAGTCTTCAATGTGAATATCTTCACATACCACCTTTGACTTCAATGTCTTCATATATTTTTAGGGGTCATCTCTGGTAGGAAAACCGAATCAATGAGGGACTTCTACCTGTGTTATCCTGCAATTCTCACAAACACATTAGTCCCTCAACTAGGTTTGTCGTCAATACTCCAAAACCAACTAGGGGTGGCACTAGATGCACTTACAATGCTGACGGGTCGTCCCGCGGAGGAGATGCCTTCGTCTGCGGGTGATCTTCTATCCGAGATCTCACAACTGCACGAACAAGTTCGGCAGGTGATGCAAGGTATTGCCCAGGCCTTATGGCCATCAGTCTCCCTGCCAGAAGGCATTCGAGACCTTACGGAGAAGCTCAAGGGAGCACAGCGGCGCTTCCGATTATGGAAGAATTTGGCCTGTCGTCAAGGTGCCAGGGAAGCCTGGGCCATGGTGAAGACGCGGTATACCAAGGCTGACCGAAACCACATGGCCGAGGTCGGACCTGTGGGGCCCCATGGGAAAGAGATCCCCATTAGCTTAGTCTATGGGCAAGTAGAATTAGCCGCAAAGTATTCCCAACAGGATTGTAGGCTAGACCGCCTATTGGATGGTATAGAAGAGGAATTTAGTCAGTCTACATGACTATGTAATTAAAGTGACATGTATAATGCCTTCTAGCCGGATTGTAAATCATTTGTCATGGCGGACCTTTTCGCTTCAACCTCGGGACCCGATAGTCCAGAGTGTGTCCGAATACCCGCTCAGTTATATAAGAACCGGGGTATGCGTGGAAACCAGGCGTAGGGGTCATTAGTGCTTGAACAGAAAAGTACCCAACTAGTTATGTTATATTACATGGGTAGTAAGAAACATCTTCCAGGGAGAATAGTTCCGTTAGGGGTTTCTTTCCCTGGGCACGCATGCCCTAAAGTGCATGTCCGGACTACGAGCGGAGACGCAGGCAAAAACATCTGGGGGCATGTATGGAAAATAAATAAAAATCATATTTTGTTCGCCGACCGAATATTCCCTTAAGAACACTAGCTTTCGGCTTCACCCAGTCTGAGGTACACATCCGGCTGACCCGGCAGTAACAATCGCAGAGGTGCTCCCCTTATGCCCTAGCCAAATTAATGGGAACGTAGGGCATAAATACAAGAGCCAGGCAACCCAGCTTGGCCAAAACTTAAGTCATATCGATGCATATAATGGCAAAGAAAAGGTACATGCGGAAGCATAACACATGTGCGGGGCATGAAGCCCAGATAGATAATTAAGCTTCTGTGTAAGAAGCCCCCAGGTATAATGAGCGCAGTTAGCGCATCTATAGTGTGCAAGCGAGGCACAAGTTGGCCCTTGAAGGCCTTGAGAAAGAATAAAAGAAAGAAAGAGAAAAAAGACAGATAATGTATATGCAAAAAATGGACAGAGGAAGGAGACGAACATAGAGTCTGGCGCTAGGCGTAGAATCTTTGGAGCCTGGCTGCGTTCCATGGGTTCGGCTCAAGTCGATTATTCGATGCATCCCACAGACGGTACGCTCCACCGGTCAGAACTTGGTTAATAATGAAGGGACCTTCCCATTTGGGCTCGAGCTTGGTCTTTTTCTTCTCCGGCAGGCGTAGAACTAACTCGCCAACGTTATAAGTTCTGGCCCATACTTCTCTGCTTTGGTATCTGCGAGCCTGTTGCTGATAGAATGCGGAACGGGCTTTTGCCACGCCGCGCTCCTCCTCCAGGGTGTCCAGACTGTCTTGCCACTGGAGCTCGGATTCTCTTTCTTCGTACATGCACACTCGAGGTGAGTCATGAGTTATGTCGCAGGGCAGAACTGCCTCTGCGCCGTACACCATAAAGAAGGGTGTATATCCGGTAGTACAATTCGGCATGGTCCGCAGCCCCCAGAGTACGGAGTCGAGCTCCTCTACCCAGTGCGTGTTAGACTCCTTTAAGGACCGCACTAATCTGGGTTTAATGCCGCTCATGATAAGACCATTTGCTCGTTCAACTTGGCCGTTGGTTTGTGGGTGATAGAAGGAAGCATAATCGAGCTTGATGCCCATGTTGCTGCACTAGAGTTTTACCTCATCGGCCATGAAGTTCGTGCCGTTGTCAGTGATGATGCTGTGGGGGACGCCATAACGGTGTACGACCCCGGATATGAAGTCTATCACCGGTCCGGATTCAGCTGTTTTAACAGGTTTGGATTCTATCCATTTGGTGAATTTATCCACCACGACCAGTAAGTATTTTTTTTCTTATGGGTTCCCCCTTTAAGGGGTCCAACCATGTCAAGCCCCCAGACCGCGAAGGGCCAGGTAATGGGGATTGTTTGGAGGGCGGTGGGTGGCATGTGGCTTTGGTTTGCAAAAAGCTGGCAACCGGCGCAGCGCTGGACCAAGTCCTGTGCATCTGCCCGGGCCGTCGGCCAATAAAACCTTGTACAGAAGGCCTTGCTTACAAGGGCCCGGGCTGCGGCGTGGTGGCCGCCAAGTCCGGCGTGAATTTCTGCCAAAAGCTTCCGCCCTTCCTCTTCGGAGATGCACCTTTGAAGGACTCCGGTAGTGCTTTTTTTATACAGCTCTCCCTCATGGACCATGTAGGTTTTAGATCACCGCACTATGCAGTGTGCCTCATTTTGGTCCTCGGGAAGTTCCTGCCTAGTTAGGTAGGCCAAGAATGGTTCTGTCCATGGGGCAATGATGGCCATTATGACGTGGGCTGAAGGTGTTATTTCGGTGGCAGAGCCTCCAATTATCTTAGAGTGTTCGCTATCGGGCATTTTGGCCGGGTCCGGACTATTGTTACCGGTGTCCCCTTCCAATACCACGGATGGCTTAAACAACCTCTCCAAAAAGATGTTGGGGGGGACCGCATCACGTTTTGCGCCGATGCGGGCGAGGATATCCGCCGCCTGATTCTTTTCCCGAGCCACATGGTCAAATTCGAGCCCCTTGAACCAAGCTGACATCTTTAGGACGGTGTTTCGATAGGCCGCCATCTTCGGATCTTTGGCATCGAAGTCTCTATTTATTTGGGATATTGTGAGGTTCGAATCCCCACGCACCTCTAGGCGTTGAATGCCCATGGAAACTGCCATCCGAAGACCATGTAACAGGGCTTTGTATTTGGCTACGTTGTTGGAGTCTGTATACAGTATCTGCAGTACGTATCACACTGTATCTCCGGTTGGGGACGCTAGCCCCCAGACTAGCCAGCATTTTGGAGCCGTCGAAGTGCATGATCCAATTGGAGTATGCGTTGTACTCTTTAGGGAGTTCGGCTTCCGTCCATTCGGCGACAAAGTCGGCCAATACTTGCGATTTAATGGCTCGCCGAGGTTTGTATGTTATGTCGAACGGGAGGAGCTCAATGGCCCATTTGGCAATCCGGCCCATGGCGTCGTGGTTGTTTATAATATCATTAAGTGGCACTTCTGAGGCTATTGTAATCGAACACTCTTGAAAGTAGTGTCGCAGCTTCCGGGATGCCATGAATACCGCATAGGCTATATTTTGATAATGTGGGTACCGTGATTTGCATGGAGTGAGGACAGTGGATACATAATATACCGGCTTTTGAAGAGGGAATTTATGTCCGTCCGCTTCTCGTTCGACGACGAGCACTGTGCTTACAACCTGATGGGTTGCCGCAATGTACAACAGCATTGGTTCGCCGATGTTTGGCGCGGCCAGGATTGGGTTGGTTGCCAGTATGGCTTTTATTTCTTCCAATCCGGCTGTGGCAGCGTCCGTCCACTCGAAGTGTTCGGTGCGCCAAAGGAGGCGATAAAGGGGTAATGCCTTTTCTCCTAAGCGGGAGATAAAGCGGCTTAGAGCTGCCACACATCCAGTTAATTTCTGGATTTGTTTGAGGTTCGTTGGGATAGCCAACTGTGACAGAGCTCGGATTTTGGTCGGATTAGCTTCAATTCCTCTACTGGAGACGATGAAGCCCAGGAGCTTTCCGGCTGGTACGCCGAGAATGCTTTTTTCCGGATTGAGCTTGATGTCGTATGTTCAGAGGTTGTTGAATGTGAGCCTCAAGTCCTCTATTAGAGAGTCGACGTGTTTGGTTTTAACGACCACATCATCTACGTATGACTCTACTGTTTTGCCAATCTGTTTCTCCAGACATGTCTGAATCATGCGCTGATATGTTGCGCCGACGTTTTTGAGCCCAAAAGGCATTGTGTTGAAGGGGCCGTATGGTGTGATAAATGGCGTTGCGGCTTGGTCGGACTCTGCCATCTTGACTTGGCGGTAGCCGGAGTATGCGTCGAGGAAACACAATGACTCGTGTCCTGCGGTAGCATCGATAATTTGATCAATGCGGGGGAGGGGGAAGGGATCCTTTGGGAAAGCCTTGTTGAGGTCCTTGAAGTCGACACATAGGCGCCAGGATTTGTCCTTCTTTGGTACCATCACCAGGTTTGCTAGCAAGTCCGGGTGTTTTATTTCTCTAATGAATCCGGCCTCCAATAACTTGGCTAGTTCCTCTCCCATAGCTTGTCTCTTAGGTTCGGAGAAATGCCGAAGAGCCTGCTTGACCGGCTTGAATCCCTTTAGGATATTGAGGCTGTGCTCGGCCAGCCTGCATAGGATTCCTGGCATGTCTGAGGGGTGCCAGGCGAATATGTCCCAATTCTCATGCAGGAACTCTCGTAGTGTGGCGTCCATGACGGGGTTTAACTGTGCTCCGATGGAGGCTGTTTTTGTAGGGTCCGTTGGGTGGACTTGGAATTTGACTACTTCATCCGCTAGTTTAAAAGAGGTGGACTTGGATCTCTTGTCAAGTATCACGTCGTCCCTGTCCATTGTGGAGCGTAGCGCGGTTAATTCCTCGGTCGAAAGGGCTTCGGATAATGCCTCGAGGGCCAATGCGGCTGTTTTGTTTTCGGCGCGGAGTGTAGTGTCCGGATCACTAGCGAGGGTGATGATTCCGTTGGGCCTGGGCATTTTGAGCTTCATGTACCCATAATGGGGTATAGCTTGGAAGATCGTGAACGCCTCCCGTCCTAAAAGGGCGTGGTATCCATTACTGAACGGGGCCACTTGGAATGTAATTTCTTCAGACCTATAGTTCTCCGGCGTGCCAAATACCACATCTAGTGTGATTTTCCCAGCACAACATGCTTCCCGACTGGGGATGATTCCTCTGAAGGTTGTGTTGCTTTGCTCAATGCGGTTCCAGTCTATTTCCATTTTTTAAGAGTTTCCTCATAAATGAGGTTCAATCCACTGCCACCGTCCATGAGTACTTTGGTGAGTCGAAAGTCGTCCACAATTGGACTAAGGACCAGTGCAGCTGGTGCTAGGGCTGTTCGGAATTTAGGTTCATCACTGGCATTGAAGGCAATAGCCGTGTCACTCCATGGATTTATTGCTACCCTGTGGCAAATTTCGGCGAGGCTGCGGACTGTTCGCTTGCGCCTATTATTTGATGCGAAGGTTTCAAAGACTGTTAATACCGTATTGTTATCCACGGGATGGTGCTCTGTGGAATTTGGGATGAGAAGATCCTCACCACTTTTGGCCACCTGCCGGAGTATCCAACATGCTCTAAGGCTATGTGTTGGTATGGTATCCGCTGTATTATGAATTTTGTAGGGTCCGTTAAGCCATCCCTCCAATACGGTTCCATGCCCTGTAGAGGGTTTTTGTTTCTTTGTAACTAACTCGGGTGTCTTATGATAGTGCACCCTTTTACTTCGGACTGGGTGTATATTCCGAGCCGGATTATCCCAAAATTTCGTTTCGGTTTTCCAGGCGCTTTCCATCGCACAGTACTTTCGTACTATGGACGCCAAGTCAGTGAAGCGTGATATGTCACGGCGACTTAAGGCTTTAAGGATTCCCTTGTTCGTGCAATTATTGCAGAAAAATGAGACTGCGTCTTCCTCGCGACAGTCCTTAACCTTGTTCATCACAAGGAGGAATCTGGCCCAATAATGATGTACTGTTTCATGGGGCTCTTGCCTGATGTGGGAAAGATCGTTTATGTCTGGGTGGGTGGGTGGATTTAAGTCCGAACCCCTACCCGATCTGAGACCCAGGGGCCGAGGATTTTCCAATCTTGGAAGTTCGGATTCCGGAGTGTTGCCCGATAATTCTGGCCCGCTGCCTGATTCTAGGTACAGGGCTTGGGTGATGTCCTCCCGTAAACGGGTATCCGGCTCAGAGAGCTCAGTAATCCGGACATAGTTAGTCCTCAAGATAGAGGAAGAATCGCCGCATTGTTCCTCCACCATCGCAATATGATGGGTGACCGGTGGAGAGTTAATCTCCCTTTGATCGGGTTTAAGCCCAATCTGATCATAGTCTGTAGAGACTCCCAAGGCGGCGATACGATCCAAGAGCTCGTTTAGGGAAGAGAGCTCCATTGGATCCATCTGCTCCGCGAATTCTGAGCCGACGAGGATGCTGTTTTTGATGACCCGAGAGGTCATCGTCGGTGCAGCGGCCGAGCTGGTGGGAATGATGAAACTGCCAAGCCGGAGAGTTTGGCCGACAGCCAGAGCTCCCCCGGCGATAATGTTGTTTTTGACAACGAGATGAGGCATCCTTCATTACGGCGACGGCACAGTGGAACTCTCAATGAAAGCACCAATGTCGGTGTCAAAACCGGTGGATCTCGGGCAGGGGGTCCCAAACTGTGCGTCTAAGGCGGATGGTAACAGGAGGCAGGGGACACGATGTTTTACCCAGGTTCGGGCCCTCTTGATGGAGGTAAAACCCTACGTCCTGCTTGATTTATTCTTGATAATGTTAGTAGTACAAGAGTTGATCTACCACGAGATCGGAGAGGCTAAACCCTAAAAGCTAGCCTATGGTATGATTGTATGTTGTCCTACGGACTAAAACCCTCCAGTTTATATAGACACCGGAGGGGGCTAGGGTTACACAAGGTCGGTTACAAAGGAGGAGATATACATATCTGTATTGCCTAGCTTGCCTTCCACGCCAAGTAGAGTCCCATCCGGACACGGGAAGAAGTCTTCAATCTTATGTCTTCATAGTCCAATAGTCCGGCCAAAGGATATAGTCCGGCTGCCTGGAGACACCCTAATACAGGACTCCCTCACTCAACCTAGTAATGATAATGATATAGAAATTGAACCTACTGTTGATCTTGATAACCCACAATCAAAGAATCAACGTTATGATAAGAAAGAGTTTGTTGCTAGGAAACACGGTAAAGAAAGAGAACCATGGGTTTAGAAACCCATGCCTTTTCCTCCCAAACCATCCAAGAAAAAGGATGATGAGGATTTTGAGCGCTTTGCTGAAATGATTAGACCTATCTTTTTGCCTATGCGATTAACTGATATGCTTAAAATGAATCCTTATGCTAAGTACATGAAAAATATTGTTACAAATAAGAGAAAGATACCGGAAGCTGAAATTTCCACCATGCTTTCTAATTATACTTTTAAGGGTGGAATACCAAAGAAACTTGGAGATCCCGGTGTACCAACTATACCATGCTCCATTAAAAGAAACTATGTTAAAACTGCTTTATGTGATCTTGGAGCCGGTGTTAGTGTTATGCCTCTCTCTTTATATCGTAGACTTGATTTGAATAAGTTGACACCTACTGAAATATCTTTGAAAATGGCTGATAAATCAACTGCTATACCTGTCGGTATTTGTGAGGATGTGCCTGTTGTAGTTGCAAACGTTACTATTTTAACAGACTTTGTTATTCTTGATATTCCCGAGGACGATAGTATGTCTATTATTCTTGAAAGACCCTTTTTGAATACTGCAGGGGCTGTTATTGATGGCACTAAAGGCAATGTCACTTTTCATGTAAATGGTAATGAGCATACGGTACACTTTCCGAGGAAACAACCTCAAGTTCATAGTATCAACTCTATTGGAAAATCCTATTGATTATATTTGGAGGTTTTGAATTTCCTCTTCCTACTGTCAAGAAGAAATATGATATTCTTATTATTAGGGATGTGCATATCCCCGTTGAGGTAACATAGTGTTATTCGAAATTTCTCCGGTTCCATGTTATTCGGAATGAGTTCGTTAACAAGACTTGATCAACCTTGTTAGTGGATTCCTTTTGATGATCATGAAATGGATGAAACTAGAAGGCACAACCTTCTGTACCCCACTTTTACTTTCTGTTATTTATATTAAATAAAATAAAAATAGTATTTCTCTGTCTGTTATCTGAATTATCCATGCAATATAAAAATACCCCGAAAATAAAAGTTCTCCAAATGCCCTGAAATTTAAATATATTTTTTTCTGGAATATTTGAGAATATTTGGCACTAAGAACACAGCAGAAGGAGCTGCCACCTAGCCACAAGGGTCAGGGGCGCGCCCTACCCCCCTGCGCATGCCCCCTGCCTCGTGGGCCCATGGTGGCCCTCCTCCACTTATCCTTTCACCCACACACTCCTTCCTCCCACAAACACAAATATCCAGCTCAAGCACGAGTTCTAGCTCATCTTGCTGCCATTTTCGATCTTCTTGCTCAAAGCACCTCTCACAAAGTTGCTTGGGGAGATTGTTCCTTGGTATGTGACTCCTCCATTGGTCCAATTAGTTTTTGTTCTAGTGCTTTATTCATTGCAAATTTATGCTGCTTAGGTGACCATGTTCTTGAGCTTGCATATCTAATTTATATGGTCAAAAGTAGTTTTGATGCATGATATAGGCCCTAGGCACTTGTAGGAGTAGTTGCTATCAATATTTTTGAGTTTGGTTTACTTTTATTTTGAAGTTACTAAAAATTTTAGAATTTTTCAGAAAATAATGAAGAGACTTTTGACGGGCTTATCGAGCCGAAGCTCGAAGAAAAAGGCACAGAATCCCAAGTATAATCTGCCTCGCACCACGGAGGTTCGGTCGTGTGAATGGCCTTCCGATGATTTCTTGAGAGCAGCCGAGATTTATGAAGATTTTTATGAATTGGCTAAGAATGCAGGCCTCGCCGCTTTCCTCCACAACCAACGCGATCAGTATCTCTTACTCACAAATATCTTTGTGCAAAACTTTCATTTCCATTCTAGGAGCTCACCACCTACGGTGGAGTTTTATTTATATGATGAGCATAAGGAGATGTCACTTTATGATTTTTGTCGGGTTTGTTTGGTCCCTTTCGAGGGAACGACAGAGGAACCACATCGCAGCGATGTGAATGGATTTATTGATATCATAACTGTAGGGGAAACGAGGAAGGTTTCCGATACATGAATCACTAGCATACATTTTCCTGTTTTACGCCATTTTGCATTATTTGCTAGTCGTTGCTTAATTGGTCGCGGAAACTGTGGAAACCTTTGTGTTCCTGACATTATTATTTTGCTCCATGGTTTATTCAGTGATAACTCTGTTAGTATGGGTGGCATTATTGCTAAACGGTTAAGTCTGAACCATACAAAGGGCCCCATCTTTGGAGGCATCTATGCTTCATGCCTAGCTGCACATTTTAATATACCTATTAGGCATTATGAGAAGGAAGAAAAAGTGTTGCCTCGTGTTTATTTGGATTATAAGAGTATGGTAGCACATGATTTTATTGTTAATAATAGGGAAGGAGAGCTTAAATACAAATTGTTCTTTGATAAACATCATCCTGAGACTATTACCCTGCCTGCTCCTTCCTTATTTGATTTATCTGCAGGCCAGTACCTTGTTCCGTTAGAGCCTATTCACGCCTATCGGAACCCTACATCAGCCATAGAGCTAGAGCCAGAGCCGGAACCACAAGTTGATCCTCCACGACAGTCTAATTACCAGTGGGATCCGGAGATGATTGCCAACCAGTGGCAATCAGAGTCTTCTTCTTCGTAGTACGACCCCAACTTTTACTATGGATATCAGCCAGGCCAACCGTGGCCATAGACCAACTTAGGCTAAAAGCCTAAGCTTGGGGGAGTACGTATTTCTCACCGACATTACATTTATGTTGACACACTCATTGCCAGATGTCGGTGCTCATACTTTTTCATTGTATCATCCATGCTAGTTTATTTTCTTTTTATGCTTTCTTCTTGTGTGTTTAATAAACCTTAAGAAAAAAAAAATTAGTTGTAGCTTTTAATTAGTTTACTTTCCATGCTTGTAGTAGTAATTAAAAAGAAAACCCAAAAAGAATTTCCTGTTCTTCTTTTACTTGTTGGGATCTCTCCCGTGTAAATAGTTATATTTCTTTTCTTTTCTTTGGGGTCAATAGGAGAAGACCATAATTAAATTGTTGAAGTGGCTCTTATATGCATCATTGTTGATCTAACAAAAGAGCCCATATTGCCTTGTCTTCTCCTGTTTATTGAATGCTTGCAGATTCGAGCTTAGTCCAATGCACGTGCACTATTATTATTATCCACATCGTTCGGTCGTGCAAGTGAAAGGCAATAATGATGATTATATGATGAACTCATTGAGATGAGAAAAACTGGTATGAACTCGACCTCTCTTGTTTTTGTAAATATGATTAGTTCATCGTTCCTGATTCAGCCTATTATGAATAAACATGTTTGCAATGACAACTAGAGATCATAGTTCTTGTGCCATGCTTGATTAGCTAGGAGCTTATAATGGTTTACCTTGCGTGCCAACATGCTATTAAAATGGTTGTGATGTGGTATGATAGGGTGGTATCCTCCTCTGAATGATTTAAGTGACTTGACTTGGTGCATGTTCACGCTTGTAGTTGAAACAAAATCAACATAGCCTTCATGATATTTATGTTCATGGTGGATTATATCCTAGTCATGCTTGCATTTGGTGTTGATTAATTTTAATGCATGTTCATGACTGTTGTCGCTCTCTAGCTGGTCGCTTCCCAGTCTTTTGCTAGCCTTCACCTGTACTAAGTGGGAACACTGCTTGTGCATCCAACTCCATAAACCCCAAAGTTATTCCATATGAGTCCACCGTACCTACCTATATACGGTATCTACCTGCCGTTCCAAGTAAATTTGTATGTGCCAAACTCTAAACCTTCAAATAAATATCATGTTTTGTATGCTCGAATAGCTCATGTATCAACTAGGGTTGTCCGTATCTTCCATGTTAGGCGGGTTATTCTCAAGAGAAGTGGACTCCGCTCCTCACTCACGAGAAAGTGGCTGGTCACCGGGATGCCCAGTCCCATGCTTTATGCAAACCAAATCAAAATAATTGCAAAAAAACTCCCCTTGGGACTCTTGTTAGTTGGAGGCACTCGTTGTTTTGAGCAAGCCATGGATTGATGCTTGTTGGTGGAAGGGGGAGTATAAACTTTACCATTCTGTTTGGGAACCGCCTATAATGTGTGTAGCATGGAAGATATTGCCATCTCTTGGTTGTTATGTTGACAATGAAAGTATACCGCTCAAAATATTATTCACCTCTATTTCAAAACCGAGCTCTGGCACCTCTACAAATCCCTGCTTCCCTCTGTGAAGGGCCTATCTATTTACTTTCATGTTGAGTCATCATCCTCTTATTAAAAAGCACCAGTTGGAGAGCACCGTTGTCATTTGCATTCATTACTGTTAGTTTACATTGAGTATGACTTGACTGGATCTCTTTTACCATGAATTACAATGTCTAGTCAGTCCTTGATCTTTAAAGGTGCTCTGCATTTATGTTTTGCGGTCTCAGAAAGGGCTAGCGAGATACCATCTTGTTATATCATATTATGATTGTTTTGAGAAAGTTTTCTCATCCGAGATTTATTATTATTGCTCGCTAATTGATTATGCTATTGATATGACTAAACTTGAGACCTAAGTGTTATTGTGAATGTGGTTAGTCATAATCTTTGCTGAAAACTTGAATGCTGGCTTTACATATTTATAACAACAAGAGCAAACAGAGTTTGTAAAAGTTTGTTCTTTATCACTTTCAGTTTATCAACTAAATTGCTTGAGGACAAGCAAGGTTTAAGCTTGGGGGAGTTGATACGTCTCCGTCATATCTACTTTTCCAAACACTTTTGCCCTTGTTTTGGACTCTAACTTGCATGATTTGAATGGAACTAACCCGGACTAACGCTGTTTTCAGCAGAATTACCATGGTGTTATTTATGTGCAGAAACAAAAGTTCTCGAAATGACCTGAAACTTCACAGAACAACTTTTTGGAAATATTAAAAAAATCCTTGCAAAAGATGAAGGCCAGGGGGCCCACCACCTGTACACAAGGGTGGGGGGCACGCCCCCCTACCTCGTCGGCCCCCTGGAGATCCTCCGACCTCAACTTCAACTCTATATATTTGGTTTCGGGGAGAAAAAATCATAGAGAAGAATTCATCGCGTTTTACGTACGGAGCCGCCGTCAAGCCCTAAAACCTCTCGGGAGGGCTGATCTGGAGTCCGTTCGGGGCTCCGGAGAGGGGAATCCATCGCCAGCGTCATCATCAACCATCCTTCTTCACCAATTTCATGATGCTCACCGCCGTGCGTGAGTAATTCCATCATAGGCTTGCTGGACAGTGATGAGTTGGATGAGATCTATCATGTAATCGAGTTAGTTTGTTAGGGTTTGATCCCTAGTATCCACTATGTTCTGAGATTGATGTTGATATGACTTTGCTATGCTTAATGCTTGTCACTAGGGCCCGAGTGCCATGATTTCAGATATGAACCTATTATGTTTTCATCAATATATGAGAGTTCTTGATCCTATATTGCAAGTCTATAGTCACCTATTACGTGTTATGATCCGTTAACCCCGAAGTGACAATAATCGGGATACTTACCAGCGATGACCGTAGTTTGAGGAGTTCATGTATTCACTATGTGTTAATGCTTTGTTCTGGTACTCTATTAAAAGGAGGCCTTAATATCCCTTAGTTTTCGTTAGGACCCTGCTGCCACGAGAGGGTAGGACAAAAGATGGCATGCAAGTTCTTTTCCATAAGCACGTATGACTATATTCGGAATACATGCCTACATTACATTGATGAACTGGAGCTAGTTCTGTGTCACCCTAGGTTATGATTGTTACATGATGAACCGCATCCGGCATAATTCTCCATCACCGATCCACTGCCTACGAGCTTTCCATATATTGTTCTTCGCTTATTTACTTTTCCGTTGTTATTGCTATCATCACTACAAAATACCAAAAACATTACTTTTACTACTGTTATCTTTTGCTACCGTTACCACTACTATCATATTACTTTGCTACTAAATACTTTGCTGCAGATACTAAGTTTCCAGGTGTGGTTGAATTGACAACTCAGCTGCTAATACTTGAGAATATTCTTTGGCTCCCCTTGTGTCGAATCAATAAATTTGGGTTGAATACTCTACCCTCGAAAACTGTTGCGATCCCCTATAATTGTGGGTTATCATGCATCGCTCTCGTCATAGTTGGCGAGTCCGGCACCGGATTGGCGGACATTCGGCTAACTGGGTGTTTTCCCACCATCTGCCGAGTACTCCTCCTGACATCAAGGATAAAAGGAGACTTTTAACAATCCAGACTCATGCCTAGGCATGTATTAAACAAACATACCTCTTGGAAGACTATGAGGTTTCTGTAGCACTCCTGCCCCCTTTTCGCTTTGAATGACGACCTTGCATAGGGGCCGCCCTCGAGGAGGTATGGTCCGCCGAGCGCCGATCCTATTAAAATCTGGATTAGTATAATGGATAAAAAGGCAAATAGGGATTTCCTTTTAATAGCCCTCCGAATACTTATGATGCAGATGGGATAGAGGCGGGGTATTCGGCGGTGATAGCCACTTTTGAGCCGTCAAGGCTCGCTTGATAAAATACCCCATCATCGAACTCTATGTATATGTTCGGATCCTCACAAAAGCCAGGGTCTCCATCGCGGTTATGATCCTCTGGCTGTGGAGCGGGACAGTGGACGTCCTCGATCATTTTCCTCCATGACTGTTTATGGCAACAAAGGGCAAAACTGGATAAGCATCTGTGACAGCAATAGGGCAACACAGACGATCGAAGTCTTACCCATTCTATGGGGTTGTACATGGAAAAGCCTTCCCGGCAGTTTAAGCGGAGGGAATCTTCTTTTTCACCCTTATGCAGATCGGCCAAGATTGTGGCCAGTTCGGCAGGGGTATCCGGACCCTTCCGTCTGTAACGGGACGCGTCATCTTCTCCGTTGTAACACCATAAGGGTGTTACTCTGGATTGGAGAGGCTGAACACACCTCTTTATTGCAATAGCCATAACCTCGACTATCGAGAGCTTGGTATGGGCTAGTAACCTGACCTTGCTAACCAACCTTTTCACTTCTGCGCTGTCCTCCTCCTGGGAACTTCGGGGACGCCAGTTGAAACGCTTCTTTAAAGGGGCGCTCGAAAACTCAGGAAGGCCGCGCCGAACTGGGCCCGGCAGCGGGACGTCATCCATGTAGAACCACTCCGAAGACCACTGCGGGTATACTTCTTTGGGAGTCCCTATGAGGTATCCGGATCTGGCTCTACGCCATACTTCGGCACCGCCCACTTCAAAGATAGAGCCTCATCGATGGCGGGGAACAAGGCAAAAGAACTTCCTCCATAGTTCAAAATGGGGCCCGATGCCTAAAAACAGTTCGCAGAGGGCGACGAAGCCTAAGATGTCCAGGATCAAACCTGGGGTGAGGTTGTGCAGTTGGATGCCGTAAAATTCTAATAGGCCCTGAAGAAAGGGGTGGATTGGAAATCCTAGGCCCCGCAATAGGAACGGGACAAAGCACACCCTCTCCTCCTTATTGGGGTTGGGGAAGTTCTCAGCCATCGCATCGTTGCCGATTGAGGCCAATCCCGCTCGAACAGGGACTAGATCCGCGAGGGAAGATAGCCTTGCGTCTAGAGTCGGCTCAGCTGAAGATGAGGCACCGAGCAACTCTGCCAATCACCCTCCTGAGGGCCATGGGGGCGTGAAGAGGAGCCTGGAGCGTTGGCCATGTTGGAAGGTTTTGTTCGTAGCTCATCTTGACGGTTTTTCCTGTGCGTGATGTGAGATGGCATTTGGGGATCTAAGTCTCCTTATATAGATGTCGTCCGAGCGTGGTAAAGGGCTTATTTGCAAAAAATCATGGACCATTTGTATTCATTTGGTGCGTGGAAATCAAAGCGACCACAAGGAGTCATAAAGGCGGTGCATCGAGGTCAGAGCCAGACTGTCATTGGTCCGAAGTATAATGAAGAACCCGCTTTACAAAGCCGAAGACATAAGCTGGATACTACGTCGTCATTGAAGGCAAGTTCAGGGGCTACTGAGGGAGTCCTGGATAAAGGGGTCCTCGGGTGTCCGGGTTGTGTTATATGGGCCGGACTGATGGGACGTGGAGATACAAGGTAGAAGGACGTCCCCCGTGTCCGGATAGGACTCTCCTTGGCGTGGATGGCAAGATTGGCGTCTGAATGTATAGTTTCCTTTTTTGTAAACCGACTCTGTACAACCCTAGGCCCTTCCGGTGTCTATATAAATCGGAGGGCTTAGTCCGTAGAGCCCATCAGAATTGACATAGGTTAGACATCTAGGGTTTAGCCGTTACGATCTCGAGGTAGATCAACTCTTGTAACCCCTATACTCATCGACAATCAAGCAAGAAGTAGGGTTTTACCTCCATCGAGAGGGCCTAAACCTGGGTAAACATTGTGTCCTCTTTGTCTGCTATTACCTTCAATCCTCAGACGCACAATTCGGGACCCCTACCCGAGATTGGCCGGTTTTGACACCGACAGTGGGCTCAGACAATGTGGGATAACAAAGGTCAGACAAGAAGAAGAAGAAGAAGAAGAAGAAGAAGAAGAAGAAGAAGAAGAAGAAGAAGAAGAGGCAACAACAGAAGAGAAGAAGAAGAAGAAGCAACATAGCAGCAACAAAAGAAGAGGAAGAGGAAGATGACGAACTTCCACCTAGTTAGCATTGCTGAACTTTTCCCTATTGAGCCATGTTGACTCTTAATAACTTATAGTGTCATTTGCTAGTTACTAGAATAAATTGCCATTTGTGTCCTACCCAGGACAAGATAATGATTATTGTGTGTGCGGTAAAGTCACTACTAGTGAGAAGTGTGATCACATCTTTAGCCATTTGCAACAAAACAATGTGTTGTTTGTCTAACGACAGTGACACAGACAATCAAACAACATGCTGACTAATTGCTCCCTTCATGCATTGAGCCTAATGCAGGCAACCAAACTATATGCAGATGTTGGTTTTTAGCCTGCATTTGTCCAATCAGACCCAATTGAAACAAGTATGCAAAATGCTCTAAAACACATATGTGCACCAAACGCATAATGCATCCTTAGTTACATGTCCGGTGAAGTCTTTACCATTCGTAGTACCTTTTCATCTCATTTTCTCCCACCCGACAACCCCCACCCCACTGCCAGTCGCTGCCACCGTGGCAGCAGATCCCCATCCATCCAACCGAACCGACCCCGAGCGCCTCGCCAGTGGCAGACTGGCAGTACGCGATGCCCAGTTCGCAGTTACTGCTGCTCGTTCGTTGTTGCTGGAGAAACAAAATAATCACGACGGGGCGATGCGGGCGTCGCGCCCCGTGAGCTCGCAACCCCGCACCTAGCAGAACTCTGCCGTTGCGTGGGAGCTTTCACCGGTATCTTTGCGTTGCATGCAACGCTCCACCTTCGCGAAAGCAATCCTTTACCGTACTCACTTTTAAGGCGTCGACAAATTGGAAAAAAAATGAAAAGGGAAAGGTGTAGAGCTACTGCCCAGCTCCCGTCCGGCTTTCTCGCATCGAATGATGTTTGGCTCAATTGGTTGGTTGCTCAGCAGCAAGATGAGTGCGCGCACGAGCTACAAACACGGGCTGTTTTGGTTGGTTACGACGCGAAAAGATTTCATGGGTTATGTGTGCCCCGTGGTCCTCGCGCGAAGGGTACGGGTTCTTGGCCACAGTGGAAGTAACATCACTAGTAATATCACATTTTTTAAGATGATTTTGCTTATGTGACACATATTTAATAATGAGAGAGGTGATGGTGGTAACTTAGTTAGTTACTGTAACATCACACATACCAAGACAATATGAGTCTATAGGCTAATAAATGAACTATAACATAACAACACACATATGTTACTATCCTAGTAAAATATGATGTTACTAGTCTAAATTACTCCCCGTTGTGACTAGTTTTATTCGTGCATGTCGAGACGAGCGCTGCTCCGCTGGGGCCGGCGCACGGCGGTACTCATCGGGAACAAAAGGCGTCCGTGCGCTCGAGCGACGTGTGTGGTGCCGTTTATGGCCCAGCAAGAGGATGGAGGATACGGGTCGATTTGTTTTTCTGTTGCCAAGTGGAGCATCCTGTGGCCATGGTGTCTCGCTCACCGTGTGTGTGTGATGATGATTAGAGTTTGAGTCCGGCGGGGAGAGGAAATCTGGCCGTGAATCCGTGATGTTGCGTAGTCCGGTTGGTAGGATGAGAAATGTGGTATCTAGCGTGGTTGGTGGCGATTTGACACGACCGAGCGCGCAGGAGTCGTACGGCATCTTTGTGGATTTAGCCCGAACGATCAGACGATCACGAATAAATACGATTCCCGTTTGCAGTTAACCACACGTACATGACCGGCCGGAGGGGAGCATGGTTGCGTCGGTCACTGGGCCGACGCCGTGGATTCGTCGTCTCGGTGCCGGCCGCCTCCAGTGCGCACCGTGTTAGAGCATCTACAGCTTACAGCTGGGCATAGTAAATATGACTCCTTAAACGTTCGCTAAACGTATCCGATCAATGATCAGACGTGTCTGTTTTAAGCTCCTATTTATCTGTCCGTGTAATCATATTTTTTTATGTGTCCGGTCACTTCCACGTGATTGATGGAAATGAAGAGAAAGAAATAAAAGAATGAATAAAGAAAGAGAAAAAATGGTCCGGGATGGGGCCGCATCCTACGTGGCGGAATGCCCGGACGCGTCCGCGAGCTCTCATATTTAAGATGGATATGAGGGTTCACGGACATCCCAAACGTATAGGGATGATATGAAGGGTCTAGTTGGGTCAAGTTTTCTCTTCTCTCTTCTGTGTGGTCACTGACCGGGCACGTTCGCGGATATATGAGAGATGATTTGAAACGTCCGGATGTAGATGCTTTTAGACCGGGTCATCAGAACCGGTGATGGCTCAGCATGCGCGCGCGTGCCGCTGACACCCAATTTCCCATCCGCCATGCGAGGAATCATGTGGCCAGCTCCAACACGGCTATCAGGGCCAGTTCTTTTCGGCGATTCTCCCAGAATCGCCCCCCTCTCCAGCTTCTCCCAGAATCGCCACTTCATATTTTTTTTACAACCCTATCTAGTTAAGGTCTAATTAGCTAGGATTGTAAAAAACATATGGAGTGGTGATTCTGGGAGAAGCTGGGGAGGGGGGCGATCGCCCAAAAGAACTGGCCCTCAATTTCATTCATGTTGGCCCGTTCGGTCCGTGATGCTAAAAAAACAATGGCACAAAGCGTCGACTGAACCGTAAAAATTGCCCTCCCTCATCACTCTTGGACACATTTCTAAATTATGCACATTTTACGTTCACACGAATAAGAGACAGATGTGTCGCTCGTGCGCTTGGCATCCGTCAGGGATCCGCGTGTTGGCCGCCCAACTACCACTGCCGGTGCTATTAAATGGCATGCGTGCGTCTGGGCCCGCATGTCAACGAGACAATGTAGTCCACGCACGTCAACGAGATAATGGCAATCCACTTCTTTCTCTCGGTCTTCATCTTCTCTTGCCCCCCCACCCGTCTGACAAGCAAGCCCTAGCCACCACCATGGGCATCTTTAGCAAGCACGACCACGAGGCAAAGCTCATCGTCTTGGAGCTGGTCGGCGAACTTCACCATTGCACCACGGGCGGTGCGCGTGCGCCTCTACCTTCTCGTCGCAAAACATGCACCTCAACCACTAGCAGCTTCGCATCCCGGACTCATGGCCGGATGTTAATCTGTCGCACGACATGCACCTCGACCCTGACAGGGTGCCCGTCCCTGCGGTGCCGCAGTCTGCCCGCACGCGGATGGACGAGATTCGCCGCCATCGTGCTGCACTACCGGCCGAGTTGCGCGGCCACTAATAATCCCCAAGTACAAAGAATGGTGGTAGCATTTTCAAAAGATGGAGGTGGTTAGTATGGAGTGTCAAACCCACAATGATCTAAAGGTAGGATTAGTATTCTCTCAGGTCCTATCTGCTACAGATACAACCATACATACATCGAACATTTCCTTTATCCAATAATGAGAAATAAATCTATGCCGCCGCGGGTATAAAACGGTAGGTTTACTAGATATTAAAGAACGTAAAAAATAAAAGTTAGGTGCTGCCTAGGTAAAAGTACAATATAATACAAATAGCGAGCGTAGAAAAGTGGTGTTAGGGTGTGCGAAATTGTCCCAAGGTAATTAGCTGAGTTACTAAACTGAATAATATCATTGTAGTTTTATATGCAGGGAGGCTTGTTGACGGTGTCTTGAACTAGGGCGTACCAACCTAGTTGGCCCACAGTCAATGGGTCGGGCTTACGACCCACCGATCTCATAAAGGAAAGACTTAGGAAGCCTCACAGTTTGGCGTGCTCAAGAAGGACTCTGCCGAAAACTTGATGTGTACTCCAAGCGTTATTTCGGCCGCCGCCCTATACATCTCTAGATTGGCAACCGATAATATGCAAGGGATGGATAAGATGATTCTCGAGCTCTTCACAATGCTGAAGGCTGCGGAGGTAGAAATCAAGAACGAGCATCAAGTGTTGATGGTCAACAAGACCACCAGTTTCAAGAAAAAGGGTAAAGGGAAGAAGAAAGGGAACTTCAAGATGAACGACAAACAAGTTGTTGCTCAAGAGAAGAAACCCAAGTTTGGACCTAAGCCTGAGACTAAGTGCTTCTACTGCAAAGGAACTGGTCACTGGAAGCGGAACTACACCAAGTATTTGACGGATAAGAAGGATGGCAAGGTGAACAAAGGTATATGTGATATACATGTTATTGATGTGTACCTTACTAGAGCTCGCAGTAGCACCTCGGGATTTGATACTGGTTCTGTTGCTAATATTTGCAACTCGAAACAGGGACTACGGATTAAGCGAAGACTGGCTAAGGACGAGGTGACGATGCGCGCGGGAAATGGTTCCAAAGTCGATGTGATCGCCGTCGGCACGCTACCTCTACATCTACCTTCGGGATTAGTTTTAGACCTAAATATTTGTTATTTGATGCCAGCGTTGAGCATGAAAATTATATCTGGATCTTATTTGATGCGAGACAGTTATTCATTTAAATCTGAGAATAATGGTTGTTCTATTTATATGAGTAATATCTTTTATGGTCACACACCCTTGAAGAGTGGTATATTTGTGTTAAATCTCAATAGTAGTGATACACATATTCATAATGTTGTAGCCAAAAGATGCAGAGTTGATAATGATAGTGCATCTTACTTGTGGCACTGCCGTTTGGGTCATATTGGTGTAAAGTGCATGAAGAAACTCCATACTGATGGACTTTTGGAATCAGTTGACTATTAATCGCTTGGTACTTTGCGAACCATGCCTCATGGGCAACATGACTAAAACGCCGTTCTCCGGAACAATGGAGCGAGCAACAGACATGTTGGAAATCATACATACTCATGTATGTGGTCCGATGAATATTGAGGCTCACGGCGGGTATCGTTATTTTCTCACCTTCATAGATGATTTGAGCAGATATGGGTATATCTACTTAATGAAACATAAGTCTGAAACATTTGAAAAGTTTAAATAATTTTAGAGTGAAGTGGAAAATCATTGTAACAAGAAAATAAAGTTTCTACGATCTGATAGTGGAGGAGAATATTTGAGTTACGAGTTTGGTCTACATTTGAAACAATGTGGAATAGTTTCGCAACTCACACCACCCAGAACACCACAACATAATGGTGTATCCGAATGTCGTAATCGTACTTTACTAGATATGGTGCGATCTATGGTGTCTCTTATTGATTTACCGCTATCGTTTTGGGGTTATGCTTTAGAAGATGGCTGCATTCACGTTAAATAGGGCACCAACGAAATACGTTGAGACGACACCCTATGAACTGTGGTTTGGCAAGAAACCAAAGTTGTCGTTTCTTAAAGTTTGGGGCTGCGATGCTTATGTGAAAAAGCTTCAACCTGATAAGCTCGAACCCAAATCGGAGAAATATGTCTTCATAGGATACCCAAAGGAGACTGTTGGGTACACCTTCTATGACAAATCCTAAGGTAAGACATTTGTTGCTAAGAATGGATCCTTTCTAGAGAAGGAGTTTCTCCCGAAAGAAGTGAGTGGGAGGAAAGTAGAACTTGATGAGGTAACTGTACCTGCTCCCTCATTGGAGAGTAGTTCATCACAAAAACCGATTCCTGTGACATCTACACCAATTAGTGAGGAAGCTAATGATGATGATCATGAAACTTCAGATCAAGTTACTACTGAACCTCGTAGGTCAACCAGAGTAAGATCCGCACCAGAGTGGCATGGTAATCCTGTTCTGGAGGTCATGTTACTTGACCATGACGAGCCTACGAACTATGAGGAAGTGATGACGAGCCCAGATTCCTCAAAATGGCTTGAAGTCATGAAATCTGAGATGGGATCCATGTATGAGAACAAAGTATGGACTTTGTTTGACTTGCCCGATGATCGGCAAGCCATAAGAATAAATGGATCTTCAAGAAGAAGACTGACACTGACGGTAATGTTACTGTCTACAAATCTCGACTTGTTGCAAAAGGTTTTCGATAAGTTCAAGGAGTTGACTACGATGAGACCTTCTCACCCGTAGTGATGCTTAAGTCTTTCCGAATCATGTTAGCAATTGCCGCATTTTATGATTATGAAATTTGGCAAATGGATGTAAAGACTGCATTCCTGAATGGATTTCTGGAAGAAGAGTTGTATATCATGCAACATAAAGGTTTTATCAATCCAAAGGGCACTAACAAAGTGTGCAAGCTCCAGCAATCCATTTATGGACTGGTGCAAGCCCCTCGGAGTTGGAATAAACGTTTTGATAGTGTGATCAAAGCATATGGTTTTATACAGACTTTTGGAGAAGTCTGTATTTACAAGAAAGTGAGTGGGAGCTCTGTAGCATTTCTAATATTATATGTGGATGACATATTGTTGATTGGAAATGATATAGAATTTCTGGATAACATAAAAGGATACTTGAATAAGAGATTTTCAATGAAAGACCTCGGTGAAGCTGCTTATATATTGGGCATCAAGATCTATAGAGATAGATCAAGGCGCTTAAATGGAATTTCACAAAGCACATACCTTGATAAAGTTTTGAAAAAGTTCAAAATGGATCAAGCTAAGAAAAGGGTTCTTGCCTATGTTACAAGGTGTGAAGTTGAGTAAGACTCAATGCCCGACCACTACAGAAGATAGAGAGAAAATGAAAAGTGTTCCCTATGCTTCAGCCATAGGCTCTATCATGTATGCAATGTTGTGTACCAGACCTGATGTGTGCCTTGCTATTAGTTTAGCAGGGAGGTACCAAAGTAATCTAGGAGTGGATCACTGGACAGCGGTCAAAAACATCCTGAAATACCTGAAAAGGACTAAGGATATGTTTCTCGTTTATGGAGGTGACAAAGAGCTTGTCGTAAATGGTTACGTCGGTGCAAGCTTTAACACTGATCCGGACGATTCTAAATCGCAAACCGGATACGTGTTTATATTGAACAGAGGAGCTGTCTGTTGGAGCAGTTCTAAACAAAGCGTCATTGCGGGGTCTACGTGTGAAGCGGAGTACATAGCTGCTTCGGAAGCAGCAAATGAAGGAGTTTGGATGAAGGAGTTCATATCCGATCTAGGTGTTATACCTAGTGCATTGGGTCCAATGAAAATATTTTGTGACAATACTGGTGCTATTGCCTTGGCAAAGGAATCCAGATTTCACAAGAGAACCAAGCACATCAAGAGATGCTTCAATTCCATCCGAGATCAAGTCCAGGTGGGAGACATAGAGATTTGCAAGATACATACGGATCTGAATGTTGCAGACCCGTTGACTAAGCCTCTTCCACGAGCAAAACATGATCAGCACCAATACTCCATGGGTGTTAGAATCGTTACTGTGTAATCTAGATTATTGACTCTAGTGCAAGTTGGAGACTGAAGGAAATATGCCCTAGAGGAAATAATAAAGTTATTATTTATTTCCTCATATCATGATAAATGTTTATTATTCATGCTAGAATTGTATTAACCGAAAACATAATACATGTGTGAATACATAGACAAACATAGTGTCACTAGTATGCCTCTACTTGACTAGCTCGTTGATCAAAGATGGTTGAGCTTCCTAGCCATAGACATGAGTTGTTATTTTATCAACGGGATCACATCATTAGGATAATGATGTGATTGACTTGACCCATTTCGTTAGCTTAGCACTTGATCATTTAAGTTTACTGCTATTGCTTTCTTCATGACTTATACATGTTCCTATGACTATGAGATTGTGCAACTCCTAAATACCGGAGGAACACTTTGTGTGCTACTAAACGTCACTCCGATGGTGTTCGTGGAGTTGGCATAGATCAAGAATAGGGTTTGTCACTCCGATTGTCGGAGAGGTATCTTTGGGCCCTCTCGGTAATGTACATCATTATAAGCCTTGCAAGCAATGTGACTAATGAGTTAGTTGCGGGATGTTGCATTACGGAACGAGTAAAGAGACTTGCCAATAACGAGATTGAACTAGGTATTGAGATACCGACGATCGAATCTCAGGCAAGTAGCATACCGATGACAAAGGGAACAATGTATGTTGTTATGCGGTTTGACCAATAAAGATCTTCGTAGAATATGCAGGAACCAATATGAGCATCCAGGTTCTGCTATTGGTTATTGACGGAGACGTGTCTCAGTCATGTATACATAGTTCTCGAACCCGTCGGGTCCGCACGCTTATAGTTCTGTGATGATCGATATTATGAGTTATTGTGTTTTGATGTACCAAAGGTAGTTCGGAGTCCCGGATATGATCATGGACATGACGAGGAGTCTCGAAATGGTCGAGAAGTAAAGATCGATATATTGGATGACTATGTTCGGACACCGAAAGGGTTCCGGGAGGTTTCAGACATATGCCGGAGTACCGGGGGTTACCGGAACCCCTCGGGAAGCTATTGGGCCTTATGGGCCTTAGTGGAGAAGAGAGAGGGCAGCCAGGAGGTGGCGCACAACCCCCCTTGCCCCAATCCGAATTGGACAAAGGGAAGGGCGGCGACCCCCCTGTCCTTCCTTCTCTCCACCTCCTCCTCCCCCCTTCTCCTTCTTGGAATAGGAAAGGGAGGGGGCAAACCTACTTGGAGTAGGATTGCCCCCCCTTGGGCGCGCCTCTCCCTTGACCGTCCCTCTCCTCCTCCCCCCTTTATATACGGGGGTAGGAGGGCACCCCAAAGACACAACAATTGATCTGTTGATCTCTTAGCCTTGTGCGGTGCCCCCCTCCACCATAATCCACCTCGGTTATATCGTAGCGGTGCTTAGGCGAAGCCCTACATCGGTAGCTTCACCAACATCGTCACCATGCCGTCGTGCTGATGAAACTCTTCCCCGAGCTCTACTGGATCGTGAGTTCATGGGACGTCACTGAGCTGAACGTGTGCTGAACGCGGAGGTGCCATATGTTTGGTACTGAAGATTGGTCGATCGTGAAGACGTACGACTACATCAACCGCGTTGTTATAACGCTTCTGCTTAACGGTCTACGAGGGTACATGGATGACACTCTCCCCTCTCGTTGCTATGCATCACCATGATCTTGCGTGTGTGTAGGAAAATTTTGAAATTACTACGTTCCCCAACATCGACAACTCGCCAATTTCTGGTGCCATTGCCGGGGAGACATCATCAACATCTATCAGGTTCCTAATCACAAATATCATATCCTTGCAATTTATATTATTTGCCATTTTTCTCTCATTTTCATCTCCCCCACTTCATGAAAAAAAATTGTTCGTCGTTTTCTCGTCAGATCTGTTTTTTGTGTGCAATCTTGCTTACGTAGTGACGATGAATCAAGAAAACACCAAGTTGTGTGATTTTTCCAATACCAATAATAATGATTTTATTAGCACTCCTATTGCTCCTCCCGCCACTAGTGTGGAGTCTTGTTAATGCCGCTTTGTTGAATCTTGTTATGGATGATCTGTTTTCCGGTACTCCTAATGA
Source organism: Triticum dicoccoides (assembly GCF_002162155.2). Lineage (NCBI taxonomy): Eukaryota > Viridiplantae > Streptophyta > Magnoliopsida > Poales > Poaceae > Triticum > Triticum dicoccoides. The sequence goes on from NC_041386.1 coordinate 107,674,758, forward strand.
GGATGATGCATCCCATCTAAACACATGTAGAATTATGCGATATGCAAAAGAAAAAGGATGTGGACAATGATATTTTGAAGTTGAAATTATTTCCATTTTCTTTGCGAGATCGTGCAAAAATTTGGTTTTCTCCTTTGCCTCGCAATAGTATCGATTCTTGGCATAAGTGCAAAGATGCTTTTATTACTAAGTATTTTCCGCCCGCAAAAATTATTTCCCTTAGGACACAAATTATGAATTTTAAGCAACCTGAGCATGAACATGTTGCGCAATCTTGGGAAAGAATGAAATTGATGCTAAGAAGTTGCCCTACTCATTGTTTAAGTCTTTGGATGATCATACAAATTTTTTATGCGGGATTGAATTTTGTCTCTAGAAATCTTTTGGATTCTGCCGCGGGTGGTACTTTTATGGAAATTACTTTGGGTGAAGCTACTAAATTGCTAGATAATATTATGACAAATTATTCACAATGACATACCGAAAGAGCACCTATTGATAAGAAAATTAATTCTGTTCAAGAAATTAGTACGTTGAGTGAGAAAGTTGATGCTTTTATGAAATTGGTCGCTAATAAAAGTGCTCCTATTGATCTTAATGATGTGCATTCGTCTACTTTGATTGATCAAAATAGTGACCATGTATATGTGAATTTTGTCGTGCGAAACAATTTTAATAACAATGCTTATAGAGGTAATTTTAATCCTAGGCCTTTTCCTGGAAATTCCTCTAATAATTATGGTAGTTCATATGGTAATTTTTCTTACAATAATAATAGGAACACCTCTAATATTGAGAATAATATTAAAGAATTTATCAATGCCCAAAAAGCTTTTAATACTACGATAGAATAAAAGTTGAATAAGATTGATGATATGTCTAGAAGCATTGATAGAATTTCTCACGATGTAGAAAATCTCAAGTTGAATTTTTTTATACCAAAGGTTGATGATCAATTAAAGCTTTATATATTTATATGTATGAAAGTAAGAAAAGAACTGCTATGCTTAGAGCTAAAAGAGAATTCCTAGGGAGAGCGTTTTCTAGCGATTGCTTTCATAAAAGTGAAGAAGATCTTTAAATGATTGGTGTTTCTTCTATTGATTCTTTGTTTAGTAAAATTAAAATTGATGATAAAGAGACTGAAGAAGAGTCAACTTTAGTTAGAAGGCGTCCCAATAATTCGGAGGGTGAAATCTTGTTGAGAATATTAATAAAAGTGGGTTTGGAGAGGTCAAAACTTTAACTAATGATATGCACACTCTTTTGGATCACAAAGACTTTAATTATGATAATTGCTCTTTGATTGATTGTATTTCTTTTTTGCAATCCATATTCACCCCATGCTTATGAACAAAATAAAGCTTTTACTAAACATATCATAGATGTCATGATGAAAGCTTTAGAAGAAAAGTTGGAATTAGAGATTTCATTTCCTAATAAATTACATGATGAATGGGAACCTACTATCAAAGTCAAGATTAAAAATTATGAGTGTTTTGCCTTATGTGATTTGGGTGCTACTGTTTCCACTATTTCGAAATCTTTCTGATGTGCTTGGTCTTACCGATATTGAAGAATGTTCTCTTAATTTGGAGTTGGCAAATTCTACTATTAAAAAGCCTATGGGAAGAATTAATGATGTTCTTATTCTTGCAAATAGGAATTATGTGCCCATAGATTTTACTGTTCTTGATATTGATTGCAATCCGTCTTGTCCAATTATACTTGGTAGACCATTTTTATGCACTATAGTTGTCATGAGGGATATGAAAGAAGGGAATATTAAATTCCAATTTCCACTAAGAAAGGGTATGGAACACTTCCTAGAACAAGAATTAAGCCACCATATGAATCAACCACGAGGCCATCCTATGGAGCTAGAACCAAAGATGATAATACTTGAATCTATGCATTATGCCTAGTTAGGGGCATAAAACGATAACGCTTGTTGGGAGGCAACCCAATGAATAAATTGTATTTTTGCCTTTTTCTTTCTGTTCTTGAGTTTTTGCACAATTATGCTACTGTTATGATTGTGTTTTTATGTTTTAGTTAGTGTTGGTGCCAAGTAAAGCCTTTGGGATCATGTTGGATGATAGTTGATTTGATCTTGTTGAAAAACAGAAACTTTGTGCGCCAGTAGCAGAATTGTTAAAAATCACGGAAGCGCGATAAAATTCTGAACTTTTTACACAAGATTGATATAAAAATTGCCTATGCTTTCAATTGTTTGTTTAGAATTTTTGGAGTTACAGAAGTATACGAAGTTTTCAGATTACTACAAATTGTTCTGTTTTTGACATATTCTGTTTTCTTTGCGTTGTGTGCTTATTTTGATGAATCTATGGTTTGTATTGGAGGGTATAAGCCATGGTAAAGTTAGAATACAGTAGATATAATGCAAAAATAAAATATGAATGGGTTTGCAACAGTACTTAGAGGGATGATTTGCTTTGTTATACTAACGGATCTCGCGAAGGTTTTGTTGAGTTTTGTGTGATTGAGGTTTTCAAGTTTTGGGTGAGATCATGATGGATGAAGGAATAAGGAGTGAAAAGAGCCTAAGCTTGGGGATGCCCCATGTCACCCTAAGTTAATATTCAAGGAGAACCAAGCAACTAAGCTTGGGGATGCTTCGGAAGGCATCCCCTCTTTCTTCTAATGACCATCGACATTTTACTTGGAGCTATATTTTTATTCGTTACATATCACGAGTTTTGCTTGGAGCATCTCCGATTTCTTCCATGCTATACCCTCGCATTACCAAATCCAGGCGCGACATATGGACCCCCAATCCATTATCCTCCTCGCCGTCTTCGCCTTTCTTTGTGAGGCTATGGTGGGCATCGCCCCTTCTATAGCCCTGTTTCGCCATTTCTTCTCTCTTCATCCGGTCGATGCCCACCAGCGCTCGGGGTGCGTGGCCTTCCAAGCCGTAGCGGCGACGACTGGCTCGGGCATCGACTTTGAGCTCTCGCCAGATGTGAGGGGGTTCCGGAAGCGGTGGGTGTATGTGGATGCCGGCATGCCCAACCCCTTGCTCATGCTTCCGTGAGTGTCAGCCATACCCAGCTCCGGCTGGGGGCTGATACGTCTCCAACGTATCTATAATTTTTGTTTGTTCCCTGCTATTATATTATCTGTTTTGGATGATAACGGGCTTTATTTTACACTTTTATATTATTTTTGGGACTAACCTATTAACCGGAGGCCCAGTCCAAATTGCTGATTTTTTGCCTATTTCAGTGTTTCGCGGAAAAGGAATATCAAATGGAGTCCAAACGGAATGAAACCTTCGGGAGCATGATTTTTGGAACAAACGTGATCACTACAAAAAAATACACTTCTGTGATGATACGTGTTTGTCACAGTAGGTCGCTTTTTTGTCATGTATGTACATCCATGACAAATTTATGACAGAATCAAGATAGTCATACCTGTGCTGTCGTAGAAGTGTTCCATGACATTACCAAAATTATCATCACGGAAGTGTCCACTTCTATGACGATAAATCACGCTTCATAGAAGTGCTTTCGTCAAGGGTGACCGACACATGGCATCCACCGTAACAGAACGCCGTTAAGCTATCGGGTCGGGTTTTGGATCCGATAACCCGTTAACAGCCCTGACCAATGGGGATTTTCCACGTGTAAAATCATCATTGGCTGGAGGAAACACGTGTCGGCTCATCGTTGGGACATATGTCAACCACTCATTGGACGGAAGGCGCCTATGATATGTCGACACGTGGCACGACCCAACAGAGGCCCATTCCTGTGAAAAGGTCGGCCCGTTTGACTTGGTCAAAAGGTGTCGGGCTGGCTCATGGAAAGCCTGTTAACGGCATGTTCTCATATAGCCCATTTACAACCCGCTAACCCAAGGCCCGTTACGCTCTATCCGAATTAGGCCCAGTAGCGTCATCTGGGCCATCCAATATGATTCCAGCCCGTTTTCACTTCTGGCCCATGTATGGCCCATGATGTCTTTCGGCCCATATGAGGCCCTTTGTAACTCTTGGCCTATTAACGGCCCGTGGTGAAACTGGCCTGTAACGAACAGAGTATCACTTTACACCCATTAACGGCCCGTGGTGAAACTGGCCCGTAATGAACAGTGTATCACTTTATACCCATTAACGGCCCGTTATTCCGTTGGGCCGTTTCCATCCCATGTTATCTTTCGGCCTTCTCAGAGCCCATTTATTCTTGGGCTCATTTCCAGCATTTGTTTACTTATGGCCCGTTACTGTCATTTTCTGCTTGTGGGCCAAATTCAGCCCGTGGTTACAGTCGGCCCGTTTGTGGTCCGTTAATACGTTGGGCCGTTTTCATAGCGTCATCAAATACGGCCTATTAACGATGGCCCGTTACGGTCGGCCCATGAACGGACGATTCCAACTCTAGCCCGTTTACGGCCATAATGCGGCCTGTTATTGGCCCATGTTTGGCCAATCGATCATACGGCCCGTATAAGGACCATTGATGATACATCCCATAGAAGGCCCATTGTTTCTACGGGCCGTAGAAGGCCAACTGTTTCTATGGCTTGTAGAAGGCCCACTGTTTCTACGGCCCGTAGGAGGCCGAGTGTCACTACAGTAAATATTAGCCCATGGTTATTGTGGCCTAGTTTTAAAAAATAGGTTATTGTTGCCACTAGTTAACCGCGGAAAAAGAACTGCAATGACTACAAGCAAACAAATAAACAAGAAAACAAGGAAATAAATAAGCAAGCAACTAACGCTAGGCTATCACGGCTATTACACATATTACATCCACTGGGCATCAAAGTTCGCCACCGGTGCAAATATAGGGAACAAAGCAGCATATCATATACACTGGCCGTCAAAATTGGCCACCAGTGCAAATAAACGTGGCAGCAAAACAAGAGCATAACTGAAACAACTTCAGAAGAGCTCATGAAACATTATCCTGGGTATCCACCATGCTGGCAATAAGCTAAGCAAGCTGATTAGCTTTGTCCTCTTTGGCGCTAAAATCCTCCAACGCTTGCTGTTGCACCTGAAAGTATGCATTTGAATGCTCCAGGGACTTCCGTAGTCCTTCTACTTCTTGTCGCAGCACAGCTGATCGATGTCTTTCAGCTTGTAGTTGAGACTCAAGAAATCGAACGGATTCAGACAATGAGTTTGAATAGCTTGTGCAAGCAGTAGTGGGCCAGTAACTCCAACACTAAACCAAGACAGGATGTGTCACTATCCTGAACCTTATCTGCATTACTTCCTTTACCGTTGCTTAATAAGGCACTCTTCCCCAATATTCTGTCAGCATTCTAAAAGAAGAAACAAGCAGACACATAACAAGTTTAGCATGTACTAGTATATGAAACTCATTTCGGTGAACCAGTTCATTAGTAAGGTGGACAGGATTAAACTACCAAGTCTTCTATTGGCAAGTACTAGTACATAATAAAAGCATCAAACAAACATATATCTATGTCATATGGTAGCAATGGAATCTTAAATTAGAACAGTTGTTCTTCAGGTTTAGGCACTTGTTCTACATGAACAGAGCACAGTAAGACGCAAGAATATAATACTTAAAAATAGAAAATGAGCTCATAGACCTTGCCACATTCTTGGTTCGGGACCAGTACAGAACAAGGCGTTCCCAGTCATCGTCCAGTAAATGTGTCTCAGGAGAACGTAAGAGAATTTGATGAGTTTCTTTGCCGGCGAAGTACGTTTTCTTCAGGTAATTCCAATACTGCCACCAAGCATTCTTAAAGATAGCAGAGGTATTACCACATGTTACCTCATCCCGAGTTTCCAAATCGGTCCTTCTCTATAGAGAAAAATGGGAAAATTTGCTGTATTATAACCATCATGGAGGTAGGATGTATCGGACGAAGCAAAGTAATTGCCATGAATAACATTACTTACACATAACTCCTGGACAAACACCTGCAACTGGCATTTTCCTTCATCTTCGGTATAATATTTCCAAGATGGGAAGATACGCACATACGATTTAACAACATCAAATGCGATAGATGCTAAACTACGACTAGCTGGTTGTGCTTCCTCCACAGGAATAGGCGTACTAACTGGTGGAGTTGGGGTTCGCCGTGATAGTACTTGCCCTTTGGGCACTGTAGCTGCCTTACTAACTGCTCTTGTTTGGGAGCTCTGTGGTGGAGATGGTGCTGTGTCAACAGGAACTGGGTTACTATCGGTTGGGGTTGGGGTTAGATTGGGTGAAGCTGGTTCTCTGTCCATCGTAGTAGGGGTACAATCTGCGAGAGTTTGGGTTATGTGTGGTAGGGCTGGTTCTTGTGCATGTACAACCGGGGTGCTATCTCCACCAAGAGGTAGCACTGTTTTATTTGAAGACCGTGTTTTTAGTCCGCTAGATACTGGCATCACCCGCTCCAATTCAAATGGCTGATAAACAGGAAACATATTTGACATGTATATTGTTTAACTAAAACGGATAGCATGACATAATTTCACATATATACTATCTAAACTGGATAGCATAGCATAACATAATTCAAAGATATGATGAATAACTAAATAGGATCGCATGACATAATTCACCTACATGTTATCTAAGTAATCAGGATCGCATCATTTAATTCACATATGTGATTTATATGCTAAACAGAGGGCATTCAATATGATGTCTGAACTAAGAACATGGTGTTGAGTATTGTGTATATGATGTCTAAACTATGCAATGCAAGACACCGTATGCATGATATGAGCAGTATAACCGTGCCATGTTAGAGCATACACCTCAGTGGGAAATAGGATTGGTCATCTGTCTCTGAATCCTTCTCTGAGGAGCTATCGGGACCCAACAAGAGATCTGCTTCGACAGGTAGCATTGTCTGCTCTGAAGGCCTTGTTTTCACTCCAGATTTTTCCATCTCCCACTCAAATGGCTGATTCACAGGAAGAGTAGTTTAATGTACAAACATTGTCGACAAATGGAAATGTAATGAAGAAAAGGATGGGCAAGATATCATTCAAATATATGATGCCTGGTTAAACAGGATGGCATTGCACATTTCACATATATTATGGCTGGCTAAAAGACATGAGACTGCATAATTCCCATATATGATATAGAAACTAAACAGGTGGCATTACAGAACATGTCTGAACTAAGCAGATGACATATATGGTGTCAAAAGTAGGCACTGCAAGGCAACATATGCATGATATGACTAACATCATCATGCCAAGGTAGAGCAAACACCTTGGGGGTAAATAGGAGTGTTCAGCGGCGTCCGAATGCGCCTCAGAACATATATCTTCCTCTGGTTTACAATCTGGAGAGGGGTGGGGAGGGTTTGCCATTGAACCCACCATGGAGCGATGTCTGCATGACATTGTATTGCCGCGCAAAACTCTTCTCTTTTTCTCTACATGTTCAACATGACTGTGTACAATATCTGACATGCATACGGAAAAATATGGTGAGATTATGTAAGGAGAGCATGCAGAAATTTAGAGTGATGGTAACAACCAGTGGATTGATGTTTTTCCATTGAACCAAAATAGCCCTAATGGATCGATGTGAATGTATAGTAATAAGTGATGCAACAAGTGTACAACCTCTTTGCCGTAGCCGTGTCGACCTCAGCATCATTGGGTTGGTCGCTGAAGCAGTTGAGGCAGAGGTGGTTGTCGGAGGTGTGGAGGAAGATCTGAGGGTGATGTAGACGGTGTCCAGGGCACTACTCTATTGTGATGGATCGTTCTGTCGTTGGAGCAGCTCCGGTGAGCCGTAAGACGTCAAGGCTGAAGCAGCACAAGACAGACATCGTCAATCTCAAGTGGGATTCTAATAGCATCTCCAATAGATGATGTAAAATGGATGTAAAATTAACATCACCAAAAACCACCTGACTACAACAGATGAGGTAAAAACTGTTGACTCTGAACTTAACTGTCGAAACTGAAATTTACTGTGGAATTTGAATGCTACTGTCGAAACTGAACGCAATGATAGCAGAGAGGCACTTGACATGTAGTTTAGGGAGGGCCTTCAGTTCATCTTCAACCTGCACCCCCCTGAGCCGCCAGCCACCACCGGCCGAACCGTCGGCCCCAGCGCCGCCTCGCCGCCCCGAAACAACTCGCCACCGCCGCCCCGGCGAGCCCTCTAGCACCCTGCCCCCACCCTGAACCCTAAGATAGATAGTGGGGTACCTCTCCCGCGAGCCCCCGTCCCCGCTGCGGGTGGTTCTTCCTTAACTCCGGCGAGCCCCCCAACCACTAAAAATCGACTGACCCAAAAGTCGATTCAGTTGACTGAAGTGTGGCTTAATCGGAGCAGAGCAACAGCACAAGCGAGGGGGAGAGCAGCAGCAGCAGCTGGGCGAGCGAGCGATCGAGCGAGAGCCAAAGCAGCAGCAGCAGATCCGGCTGGTATGGACGCCGCCGCCGAAGGGGCCTCGCACTGGGGGAGAGCCGCCGTGGAGATGTCGCCCGCGGCACCAGCTTCAAGGCAGCCGCTCCATGGGGGTGCGGGATGGAGCACCGTCGGCGATGGGAGGTCGAGTTAAGGAGAAGGTGCGATGCGATGAGTGTACAACCTCTTTGGTGGCGCCGAGTAGGCCTCGGCTTCATCCGAGGAGTCGGTGAGGATGATGCGGTTCCGGTGGAGCAGGTTAAGGCGGCGCTGTGGGGATGGAGCAGCCGCGATAGACGAGGCGATCATCGGAGCAGCTCCTTGGAGGTGGAGGACGGGGCGGCTGAACCGGCGGGACAGCGAGATGGACGACGGATCCTCATCCAGGGAGGTGGACGAGGGACGTCGAGCTGTTGCGGTGGACGACGTCGTCGGGGAAGAGGCTCCGACTGGGCAGCGGTGACGTGGCGGACAGAGGAGGGTGGGGTTTCGTGGCTGGAGCGGAGAGGTTATGGCGGCCTGGGGTTTCGAATGGCGAAAAGGGGGCGATGGGAGGGGGTAAAGCA